>NW_026558450.1:300000-577154 GCF_026930045.1 Uloborus diversus | reverse complement strand
CATTGAAGATTTTCGTTCAGGCTGGGACTCGAACCCAGGGCCACTCGCTTGGAAGCCTAACACTCTAGCTATTAGTCTATGGGAGCTCTGTCGGTGGGAGTTTTAAATATAATAAAAACAAAAAATGCACCTTGGTAATTGTTTATTTAAACACTTTGAAATCTTCGTGTCGAAAAATTAAACTGACTCAGAATTTTCTTCCCTACATAAATAATCAATAATTGCAAAGGAAAGAAATTGAAAAAAAAAAGAATTTTCAAATTAGAAAAGAAAGATATACATTGAAGATATTCGCTCCGGCTGGGACTCGAACCCAGGCCACTCGCTTGGAAGACCAGCGGTCTAGCCATTAGGCTATCGGAGTTCTGTCGAGCGGAGTCTTACTGCCTGACTGATACTGCCTGACTGACAGACTGACTCACTGACTGACTGATACTGACTGACTGACTCACTGACTGACCGAGACTGACTGACTAACTGCCTGACTGACTGAGACTGGACTGACTGACTGACTGACTGACTAACTGACTGACTGAGACTGACTGACTGACTGCTTGACTCTCTGACTGGCTATTTCACTGACTGACTGAATGACTAAATGACTGACTGACTGACTGACAGACTGACTGAATAAGGATGACTGACAGACTGACTGAATAAGGCTGACTGACTGACTGACTGACAGACTGACTGAATAAGGCTGACCGACTGACTGACTGCCTGACTGACTGACTGACTGAATGACTGACTGAATGACTGACCGAGACTGACTGACTGCTTTAGTGACTAACTGACTGCACAGGACTGACCGACTGACTGACTGACTGACTGCCTGACTGACTGAATGACTGACTGACTGAGACTAAATGACTGACTGCTTGACTGACTGGCTGAAGGACTAACTGACTGACTGAGTGACTGACTGACTGGACTGACTGACTGAGACTGAATGACTGAGTGCTTGACTGATTGACTGTCAGACTGACTGACTGACTTCGCAAAAGGTAAAAATAAAAAAAAAAGAATTATAAAATTAGAAAAAAATATTTGCATTTAAGATTTCCTTTCCGGCTGGGATTTGAACCCAGGGCGACACTCATCGAAGCCCAACGCTCTCGCCAACATACTATCGGATCTCTGTTGATCGGTGTCTTAATTATAATAAAAACAAAAAATGCACCTTTGTAATTATTGATCTAAAATCTTTGAAATCTAAAGGTCGAATGATTAAACTGACTCAGAATTTTCTTCCGTACATAAATAATCCATATTTGCAAAAGAAAGAAATTGAAAAAAAAAAGAATCTTCAAATTAGAAGAGAAATATATACATGGAAGATTTTCGTTCCGGCCGGGACTCGAACCCAGTACCACGCGCTTGGAACCCAACGGTCTAGCCATTAGGCTATCGGAGCTCTGTCGATGGAAGTCTTAAATATAATAAAAACAAAAAATGCACCTTGGTAATTATTGATTCAAACACTTTGAAATTTACAGGTCGAATAATTAAACTGACTCAGAATTTTTCTCCCTACATAAATAATCAATATTCGCAAAAGAGAAAAATTAAAAAAAAAAGAAGAAGAAATTTCTAATTAGAAACTAAAAGTATACATTGAAGATTTTCGTTCAGGCTGGGACTCGAACCCAGGGCCACTCGCTTGGAAGCCTAACACTCTAGCCATTAGTCTATGGGAGCTCTGTCGGTGGGAGTTTTAAATATAATAAAAACAAAAAATGCACCTTGGTAATTGTTTATTTAAACACTTTGAAATCTTTGTGTCGAAAAATTAAACTGACTCAGAATTTTCTTCCCTACATAAATAATCAATAATTGCAAAGGAAAGAAATTGAAAAAAAAAAGAATTTTCAAATTAGAAAAGAAATATATACATTGAAGATATTCGCTCCGGCTGGGACTCGAACCCAGGCCACTCGCTTGGAAGACCAGCGGTCTAGCCATTAGGCTATCGGAGTTCTGTCGAGCGGAGTCTTACTGCCTGACTGATACTGCCTGACTGACAGACTGACTCACTGACTGACTGATACTGACTGACTGACTCACTGACTGACCGAGACTGACTGACTAACTGCCTGACTGACTGAGACTGGACTGACTGACTGACTGACTGACTGACTGACTGACCAACTGACTGACTGAGACTGACTGACTGACTGCTTGACTCTCTGACTGGCTATTGCACTGACTGACTGACTGCTTGACTACCTGACTGACTGCTTGACTGACTAACTGACTGGACAGGACGGACCGACTGACTGACAGACTGACTGAATAAGGATGACTGACAGACTAACTGAATAAGGCTGACTGACTGACTGACTGACAGACTGACTGAATAAGGCTGACCGACTGACTGACTGCCTGACTGACTGACTGACTGAATGACTGACTGACTGAGACTAAATGACTGAGTGCTTGACTGACTGGCTCAAGGACTAACTGACTGACTGAGTGACTGACTGACTGGACTGACTGACTGAGACTGAATGACTGAGTGCTTGACTGATTGACTGTCTGACTGACTGACTGACTTCGCAAAAGGGAAAAATAAAAAAAAAGAATTATAACATTAGAAAAAAATATTTGCATTTAAGATTTCCTTTCCGGCCGGGACTCGAACCCAGTACCACGCGCTAGGAACCCAACGGTCTAGCCATTAGGCTATCGGAGCTCTGTCGATGGTAGTCTTAAATATAATAAAAACAAAAAATGCACCTTGGTAATTATTGATTCAAACACTTTGAAATTTACAGGTCGAATAATTAAACTGACTCAGAATTTTTCTCCCTACATAAATAATCAATATTCGCAAAAGAGAAAAATTAAAAAAAAAAGAAGAAGAAATTTCAAATTAGAAACTAAAAGTATACATTGAAGATTTTCGTTCAGGCTGGGACTCGAACCCAGGGCCACTCGCTTGGAAGCCTAACACTCTAGCTATTAGTCTATGGGAGCTCTGTCGGTGGGAGTTTTAAATATAATAAAAACAAAAAATGCACCTTGGTAATTGTTTATTTAAACACTTTGAAATCTTCGTGTCGAAAAATTAAACTGACTCAGAATTTTCTTCCCTACATAAATAATCAATAATTGCAAAGGAAAGAAATTGAAAAAAAAAAAGAATTTTCAAATTAGAAAAGAAAGATATACATTGAAGATATTCGCTCCGGCTGGGACTCGAACCCAGGCCACTCGCTTGGAAGACCAGCGGTCTAGCCATTAGGCTATCGGAGTTCTGTCGAGCGGAGTCTTACTGCCTGACTGATACTGCCTGACTGACAGACTGACTCACTGACTGACTGATACTGACTGACTGACTCACTGACTGACCGAGACTGACTGACTAACTGCCTGACTGACTGAGACTGGACTGACTGACTGACTGACTGACTAACTGACTGACTGACACTGACTGACTGACTGCTTGACTACTCTGACTGGCTATTTCTGCTTGACTGACTGAACTGACTGGACAGGACTGACCGACTGACTGACTGACAGACTGACTGAATAAGGATGACTGACAGACTGACTGAATAAGGCTGACTGACTGACTGACTGACAGACTGACTGAATAAGGCTGACCGACTGACTGACTGCCTGACTGACTGACTGACTGAATGACTGACTGAATGACTGACCGAGACTGACTGACTGCTTTAGTGACTAACTGACTGCACAGGACTGACCGACTGACTGACTGACTGACTGCCTGACTGACTGAATGACTGACTGACTGAGACTAAATGACTGACTGCTTGACTGACTGGCTGAAGGACTAACTGACTGACTGAGTGACTGACTGACTGTACTGACTGACTGAGACTGAATGACTGAGTGCTTGACTGATTGACTGTCAGACTGACTGACTGACTTCGCAAAAGGTAAAAATAAAAAAAAAAGAATTATAAAATTAGAAAAAAATATTTGCATTTAAGATTTCCTTTCCGGCTGGGATTTGAACCCAGGGCGACACTCATCGAAGCCCAACGCTCTCGCCAACATACTATCGGATCTCTGTTGATCGGTGTCTTAATTATAATAAAAACAAAAAATGCACCTTTGTAATTATTGATCTAAAATCTTTGAAATCTAAAGGTCGAATGATTAAACTGACTCAGAATTTTCTTCCGTACATAAATAATCCATATTTGCAAAAGAAAGAAATTGAAAAAAAAAAAGAATCTTCAAATTAGAAGAGAAATATATACATGGAAGATTTTCGTTCCGGCCGGGACTCGAACCCAGTACCACGCGCTTGGAACCCAACGGTCTAGCCATTAGGCTATCGGAGCTCTGTCGATGGAAGTCTTAAATATAATAAAAACAAAAAATGCACCTTGGTAATTATTGATTCAAACACTTTGAAATTTACAGGTCGAATAATTAAACTGACTCAGAATTTTTCTCCCTACATAAATAATCAATATTCGCAAAAGAGAAAAATTAAAAAAAAAAGAAGAAGAAATTTCTAATTAGAAACTAAAAGTATACATTGAAGATTTTCGTTCAGGCTGGGACTCGAACCCAGGGCCACTCGCTTGGAAGCCTAACACTCTAGCCATTAGTCTATGGGAGCTCTGTCGGTGGGAGTTTTAAATATAATAAAAACAAAAAATGCACCTTGGTAATTGTTTATTTAAACACTTTGAAATCTTTGTGTCGAAAAATTAAACTGACTCAGAATTTTCTTCCCTACATAAATAATCAATAATTGCAAAGGAAAGAAATTGAAAAAAAAAAGAATTTTCAAATTAGAAAAGAAATATATACATTGAAGATATTCGCTCCGGCTGGGACTCGAACCCAGGCCACTCGCTTGGAAGACCAGCGGTCTAGCCATTAGGCTATCGGAGTTCTGTCGAGCGGAGTCTTACTGCCTGACTGATACTGCCTGACTGACAGACTGACTCACTGACTGACTGATACTGACTGACTGACTCACTGACTGACCGAGACTGACTGACTAACTGCCTGACTGACTGAGACTGGACTGACTGACTGACTGACTGACTGACTGACTGACCAACTGACTGACTGAGACTGACTGACTGACTGCTTGACTCTCTGACTGGCTATTGCACTGACTGACTGAATGACTAAATGACTGACTGACACTGACTGACTGACTGCTTGACTACCTGACTGACTGCTTGACTGACTAACTGACTGGACAGGACGGACCGACTGACTGACAGACTGACTGAATAAGGATGACTGACAGACTAACTGAATAAGGCTGACTGACTGACTGACTGACAGACTGACTGAATAAGGCTGACCGACTGACTGACTGCCTGACTGACTGACTGACTGAATGACTGACTGACTGAGACTAAATGACTGAGTGCTTGACTGACTGGCTCAAGGACTAACTGACTGACTGAGTGACTGACTGACTGGACTGACTGACTGAGACTGAATGACTGAGTGCTTGACTGATTGACTGTCTGACTGACTGACTGACTTCGCAAAAGGGAAAAATAAAAAAAAAGAATTATAACATTAGAAAAAAATATTTGCATTTAAGATTTCCTTTCCGGCCGGGACTCGAACCCAGTACCACGCGCTAGGAACCCAACGGTCTAGCCATTAGGCTATCGGAGCTCTGTCGATGGTAGTCTTAAATATAATAAAAACAAAAAATGCACCTTGGTAATTATTGATTCAAACACTTTGAAATTTACAGGTCGAATAATTAAACTGACTCAGAATTTTTCTCCCTACATAAATAATCAATATTCGCAAAAGAGAAAAATTAAAAAAAAAAGAAGAAGAAATTTCAAATTAGAAACTAAAAGTATACATTGAAGATTTTCGTTCAGGCTGGGACTCGAACCCAGGGCCACTCGCTTGGAAGCCTAACACTCTAGCTATTAGTCTATGGGAGCTCTGTCGGTGGGAGTTTTAAATATAATAAAAACAAAAAATGCACCTTGGTAATTGTTTATTTAAACACTTTGAAATCTTTGTGTCGAAAAATTAAACTGACTCAGAATTTTCTTCCCTACATAAATAATCAATAATTGCAAAGGAAAGAAATTGAAAAAAAAAAAGAATTTTCAAATTAGAAAAGAAAGATATACATTGAAGATATTCGCTCCGGCTGGGACTCGAACCCAGGCCACTCGCTTGGAAGACCAGCGGTCTAGCCATTAGGCTATCGGAGTTCTGTCGAGCGGAGTCTTACTGCCTGACTGATACTGCCTGACTGACAGACTGACTCACTGACTGACTGATACTGACTGACTGACTCACTGACTGACCGAGACTGACTGACTAACTGCCTGACTGACTGAGACTGGACTGACTGACTGACTGACTGACTAACTGACTGACTGACACTGACTGACTGACTGCTTGACTACCTGACTGACTGCTTGACTGACTAACTGACTGGACAGGACTGACCGACTGACTGACTGACAGACTGACTGAATAAGGATGACTGACAGACTGACTGAATAAGGCTGACTGACTGACTGACTGACAGACTGACTGAATAAGGCTGACCGACTGACTGACTGCCTGACTGACTGACTGACTGAATGACTGACTGAATGACTGACCGAGACTGACTGACTGCTTTAGTGACTAACTGACTGCACAGGACTGACCGACTGACTGACTGACTGACTGCCTGACTGACTGAATGACTGACTGACTGAGACTAAATGACTGACTGCTTGACTGACTGGCTGAAGGACTAACTGACTGACTGACTGTACTGACTGACTGAGACTGAATGACTGAGTGCTTGACTGATTGACTGTCAGACTGACTGACTGACTTCGCAAAAGGTAAAAATAAAAAAAAAAGAATTATAAAATTAGAAAAAAATATTTGCATTTAAGATTTCCTTTCCGGCTGGGATTTGAACCCAGGGCGACACTCATCGAAGCCCAACGCTCTCGCCAACATACTATCGGATCTCTGTTGATCGGTGTCTTAATTATAATAAAAACAAAAAATGCACCTTTGTAATTATTGATCTAAAATCTTTGAAATCTAAAGGTCGAATGATTAAACTGACTCAGAATTTTCTTCCGTACATAAATAATCCATATTTGCAAAAGAAAGAAATTGAAAAAAAAAAAGAATCTTCAAATTAGAAGAGAAATATATACATGGAAGATTTTCGTTCCGGCCGGGACTCGAACCCAGTACCACGCGCTTGGAACCCAACGGTCTAGCCATTAGGCTATCGGAGCTCTGTCGATGGAAGTCTTAAATATAATAAAAACAAAAAATGCACCTTGGTAATTATTGATTCAAACACTTTGAAATTTACAGGTCGAATAATTAAACTGACTCAGAATTTTTCTCCCTACATAAATAATCAATATTCGCAAAAGAGAAAAATTAAAAAAAAAAGAAGAAGAAATTTCTAATTAGAAACTAAAAGTATACATTGAAGATTTTCGTTCAGGCTGGGACTCGAACCCAGGGCCACTCGCTTGGAAGCCTAACACTCTAGCCATTAGTCTATGGGAGCTCTGTCGGTGGGAGTTTTAAATATAATAAAAACAAAAAATGCACCTTGGTAATTGTTTATTTAAACACTTTGAAATCTTTGTGTCGAAAAATTAAACTGACTCAGAATTTTCTTCCCTACATAAATAATCAATAATTGCAAAGGAAAGAAATTGAAAAAAAAAAGAATTTTCAAATTAGAAAAGAAATATATACATTGAAGATATTCGCTCCGGCTGGGACTCGAACCCAGGCCACTCGCTTGGAAGACCAGCGGTCTAGCCATTAGGCTATCGGAGTTCTGTCGAGCGGAGTCTTACTGCCTGACTGATACTGCCTGACTGACAGACTGACTCACTGACTGACTGATACTGACTGACTGACTCACTGACTGACCGAGACTGACTGACTAACTGCCTGACTGACTGAGACTGGACTGACTGACTGACTGACTGACTGACTGACTGACCAACTGACTGACTGAGACTGACTGACTGACTGCTTGACTCTCTGACTGGCTATTGCACTGACTGACTGAATGACTAAATGACTGACTGACACTGACTGACTGACTGCTTGACTACCTGACTGACTGCTTGACTGACTAACTGACTGGACAGGACGGACCGACTGACTGACAGACTGACTGAATAAGGATGACTGACAGACTAACTGAATAAGGCTGACTGACTGACTGACTGACAGACTGACTGAATAAGGCTGACCGACTGACTGACTGCCTGACTGACTGACTGACTGAATGACTGACTGACTGAGACTAAATGACTGAGTGCTTGACTGACTGGCTCAAGGACTAACTGACTGACTGAGTGACTGACTGACTGGACTGACTGACTGAGACTGAATGACTGAGTGCTTGACTGATTGACTGTCTGACTGACTGACTGACTTCGCAAAAGGGAAAAATAAAAAAAAAGAATTATAACATTAGAAAAAAATATTTGCATTTAAGATTTCCTTTCCGGCCGGGACTCGAACCCAGTACCACGCGCTAGGAACCCAACGGTCTAGCCATTAGGCTATCGGAGCTCTGTCGATGGTAGTCTTAAATATAATAAAAACAAAAAATGCACCTTGGTAATTATTGATTCAAACACTTTGAAATTTACAGGTCGAATAATTAAACTGACTCAGAATTTTTCTCCCTACATAAATAATCAATATTCGCAAAAGAGAAAAATTAAAAAAAAAAGAAGAAGAAATTTCAAATTAGAAACTAAAAGTATACATTGAAGATTTTCGTTCAGGCTGGGACTCGAACCCAGGGCCACTCGCTTGGAAGCCTAACACTCTAGCTATTAGTCTATGGGAGCTCTGTCGGTGGGAGTTTTAAATATAATAAAAACAAAAAATGCACCTTGGTAATTGTTTATTTAAACACTTTGAAATCTTTGTGTCGAAAAATTAAACTGACTCAGAATTTTCTTCCCTACATAAATAATCAATAATTGCAAAGGAAAGAAATTGAAAAAAAAAAAGAATTTTCAAATTAGAAAAGAAAGATATACATTGAAGATATTCGCTCCGGCTGGGACTCGAACCCAGGCCACTCGCTTGGAAGACCAGCGGTCTAGCCATTAGGCTATCGGAGTTCTGTCGAGCGGAGTCTTACTGCCTGACTGATACTGCCTGACTGACAGACTGACTCACTGACTGACTGATACTGACTGACTGACTCACTGACTGACCGAGACTGACTGACTAACTGCCTGACTGACTGAGACTGGACTGACTGACTGACTGACTGACTAACTGACTGACTGACACTGACTGACTGACTGCTTGACTACCTGACTGACTGCTTGACTGACTAACTGACTGGACAGGACTGACCGACTGACTGACTGACAGACTGACTGAATAAGGATGACTGACAGACTGACTGAATAAGGCTGACTGACTGACTGACTGACAGACTGACTGAATAAGGCTGACCGACTGACTGACTGCCTGACTGACTGACTGACTGAATGACTGACTGAATGACTGACCGAGACTGACTGACTGCTTTAGTGACTAACTGACTGCACAGGACTGACCGACTGACTGACTGACTGACTGCCTGACTGACTGAATGACTGACTGACTGAGACTAAATGACTGACTGCTTGACTGACTGGCTGAAGGACTAACTGACTGACTGACTGTACTGACTGACTGAGACTGAATGACTGAGTGCTTGACTGATTGACTGTCAGACTGACTGACTGACTTCGCAAAAGGTAAAAATAAAAAAAAAAGAATTATAAAATTAGAAAAAAATATTTGCATTTAAGATTTCCTTTCCGGCTGGGATTTGAACCCAGGGCGACACTCATCGAAGCCCAACGCTCTCGCCAACATACTATCGGATCTCTGTTGATCGGTGTCTTAATTATAATAAAAACAAAAAATGCACCTTTGTAATTATTGATCTAAAATCTTTGAAATCTAAAGGTCGAATGATTAAACTGACTCAGAATTTTCTTCCGTACATAAATAATCCATATTTGCAAAAGAAAGAAATTGAAAAAAAAAAAAGAATCTTCAAATTAGAAGAGAAATATATACATGGAAGATTTTCGTTCCGGCCGGGACTCGAACCCAGTACCACGCGCTTGGAACCCAACGGTCTAGCCATTAGGCTATCGGAGCTCTGTCGATGGAAGTCTTAAATATAATAAAAACAAAAAATGCACCTTGGTAATTATTGATTCAAACACTTTGAAATTTACAGGTCGAATAATTAAACTGACTCAGAATTTTTCTCCCTACATAAATAATCAATATTCGCAAAAGAGAAAAATTTAAAAAAAAAGAAGAAGAAATTTCTAATTAGAAACTAAAAGTATACATTGAAGATTTTCGTTCAGGCTGGGACTCGAACCCAGGGCCACTCGCTTGGAAGCCTAACACTCTAGCCATTAGTCTATGGGAGCTCTGTCGGTGGGAGTTTTAAATATAATAAAAACAAAAAATGCACCTTGGTAATTGTTTATTTAAACACTTTGAAATCTTTGTGTCGAAAAATTAAACTGACTCAGAATTTTCTTTCCTACATAAATAATCAATAATTGCAAAGGAAAGAAATTGAAAAAAAAAGAATTTTCAAATTAGAAAAGAAATATATACATTGAAGATATTCGCTCCGGCTGGGACTCGAACCCAGGCCACTCGCTTGGAAGACCAGCGGTCTAGCCATTAGGCTATCGGAGTTCTGTCGAGCGGAGTCTTACTGCCTGACTGATACTGCCTGACTGACAGACTGACTCACTGACTGACTGATACTGACTGACTGACTCACTGACTGACCGAGACTGACTGACTAACTGCCTGACTGACTGAGACTGGACTGACTGACTGACTGACTGACTAACTGACTGACTGAGACTGACTGACTGACTGCTTGACTCTCTGACTGGCTATTTCACTGACTGACTGAATGACTAAATGACTGACTGACACTGACTGACTGACTGCTTGACTGACTAACTGAATGGACAGGACTGACCGACTGACTGACTGACAGACTGACTGAATAAGGTAGACTGACAGACTGACTGAATAAGGCTGACTGACTGACTGACTGACAGACTGACTGAATAAGGCTGACCGACTGACTGACTGCCTGACTGACTGACTGACTGAATGACTGACTGACTGACTGACCGAGACTGACTGACTGACTGACTGAGACTGGACTGGACTGACTGACTGACTGACTGACTGAGACTGACTGACTGCTTTAGTGACTAACTGACTGCACAGGACTGACCGACTGACTGACTGACTGACTGCCTGAATGACTGACTGACTGAATGACTGACTGACTGAGACTAAATGACTGACTGCTTGACTGACTGGCTGAAGGACTAACTGACTGACTGACTGGACTGACTGACTGAGACTGAATGACTGAGTGCTTGACTGATTGACTGTCAGACTGACTGACTGACTTCGCAAAAGGGAAAAATAAAAAAAAAGAATTATAAAATTAGAAAAAAATATTTGCATTTAAGATTTCCTTTCCGGCTGGGATTTGAACCCAGGGCGACACTCATGGAAGCCCAACGCTCTCGCCAATATACTATCGGATCTCTGTTGATCGGTGTCTTAATTATAATAAAAACAAAAAATGCACCTTAGTAATTTGATCTAAAATCTTTGAAATCTAAAGGTCGAATGATTAAACTGACTCAGTATTTTCTTCCGTACATAAATAATCCATATTTGCAAAAGAAAGAAATTGAAAAAAAAAAGAACCTTCAAATTAGAAGAGAAATATATACATGGAAGATTTTCGTTCCGGCCGGGACTCGAACCCAGTACCACGCGCTTGGAACCCAACGGTCTAGCCATTAGGCTATCGGAGCTCTGTCGATGGAAGTCTTAAATATAATAAAAACAAAAAATGCACCTTGGTAATTATTGATTCAAACACTTTGAAATTTACAGGTCGAATAATTAAACTGACTCAGAATTTTTCTCCCTACATAAATAATCAATATTCGCAAAAGAGAAAAATTTTAAAAAAAAGAAGAAGAAATTTCAAATTAGAAACTGAAAGCATACATTGAAGATTTTCGTTCAGGCTGGGACTCGAACCCAGGGCCACTCGCTTGGAAGTCTAACACTCTAGCCATTAGTCTATGGGAGCTCTGTCGGTGGGAGTTTTAAATATAATAAAAACAAAAAATGCACCTTGGTAATTGTTTATTTAAACACTTTGAAATCTTCGTGTCGAAAAATTAAACTGACTCAGAATTTTCTTCCCTACATAAATAATCAATAATTGCAAAGGAAAGAAATTGAAAAAAAAAAGAATTTTCAAATTAGAAAAGAAATATATACATTGAAGATATTCGCTCCGGCTGGGACTCGAACCCAGGCCACTCGCTTGGAAGACCAGCGGTCTAGCCATTAGGCTATCGGAGTTCTGTCGAGCGGAGTCTTACTGCCTGACTGATACTGCCTGACTGACAGACTGACTCACTGACTGACTGATACTGACTGACTGACTCACTGACTGACCGAGACTGACTGACTAACTGCCTGACTGACTGAGACTGGACTGACTGACTGACTGACTGACTGACTGACTGACCAACTGACTGACTGAGACTGACTGACTGACTGCTTGACTCTCTGACTGGCTATTGCACTGACTGACTGAATGACTAAATGACTGACTGACACTGACTGACTGACTGCTTGACTACCTGACTGACTGCTTGACTGACTAACTGACTGGACAGGACGGACCGACTGACTGACTGACAGACTGACTGAATAAGGATGACTGACAGACTCACTGAATAAGGCTGACTGACTGACTGACTGACAGACTGACTGAATAAGGCTGACCGACTGACTGACTGCCTGACTGACTGACTGACTGAATGACTGACTGACTGAGACTAAATGACTGAGTGCTTGACTGACTGGCTGAAGGACTAACTGACTGACTGAGTGACTGACTGACTGGACTGACTGACTGAGACTGAATGACTGAGTGCTTGACTGATTGACTGTCTGACTGACTGACTGACTTCGCAAAAGGGAAAAATAAAAAAAAAAGAATTATAACATTAGAAAAAAATATTTGCATTTAAGATTTCCTTTCCGGCCGGGACTCGAACCCAGTACCACGCGCTAGGAACCCAACGGTCTAGCCATTAGGCTATCGGAGCTCTGTCGATGGTAGTCTTAAATATAATAAAAACAAAAATGCACCTTGGTAATTATTGATTCAAACACTTTGAAATTTACAGGTCGAATAATTAAACTGACTCAGAATTTTTCTCCCTACATAAATAATCAATATTCGCAAAAGAGAAAAATTAAAAAAAAAGAAGAAGAAATTTCAAATTAGAAACTAAAAGTATACATTGAAGATTTTCGTTCAGGCTGGGACTCGAACCCAGGGCCACTCGCTTGGAAGCCTAACACTCTAGCCATTAGTCTATGGGAGCTCTGTCGGTGGGAGTTTTAAATATAATAAAAACAAAAAATGCACCTTGGTAATTGTTTATTTAAACACTTTGAAATCTTCGTGTCGAAAAATTAAACTGACTCAGAATTTTCTTTCCTACATAAATAATCAATAATTGCAAAGGAAAGAAATTGAAAAAAAAAAGAATTTTCAAATTAGAAAAGAAATATATACATTGAAGATATTCGCTCCGGCTGGGACTCGAACCCAGGCCACTCGCTTGGAAGACCAGCGGTCTAGCCATTAGGCTATCGGAGTTCTGTCGAGCGGAGTCTTACTGCCTGACTGATACTGCCTGACTGACAGACTGACTCACTGACTGACTGATACTGACTGACTGACTCACTGACTGACCGAGACTGACTGACTAACTGCCTGACTGACTGAGACTGGACTGACTGACTGACTGACTGACTGACTGACTAACTGACTGACTGAGACTGACTGACTGACTGCTTGACTCTCTGACTGGCTATTTCACTGACTGACTGAATGACTAAATGACTGACTGACACTGACTGACTGACTGCTTGACTACCTGACTGACTGCTTGACTGACTAACTGACTGGACAGGACGGACCGACTGACTGACTGACAGACTGACTGAATAAGGATGACTGACAGACTGACTGAATAAGGCTGACTGACTGACTGACTGACAGACTGACTGAATAAGGCTGACCGACTGACTGACTGCCTGACTGACTGACTGACTGAATGACTGACTGACTGACTGACCGAGACTGACTGAGTGACTGACTGAGACTGGACTGGACTGACTGACTGACTGACTGACTGAGACTGACTGACTGCTTTAGTGACTAACTGACTGCACAGGACTGACCGACTGACTGACTGACTGACTGCCTGACTGACTGACTGAATGACTGACTGACTGAGACTAAATGACTGACTGCTTGACTGACTGGCTGAAGGACTAACTGACTGACTGAGTGACTGACTGACTGGACTGACTGACTGAGACTGAATGACTGAGTGCTTGACTGATTGACTGTCAGACTGACTGACTGACTTCGCAAAAGGGAAAAATAAAAAAAAAAGAATTATAAAATTAGAAAAAATATTTGCATTTAAGATTTCCTTTCCGGCTGGGATTTGAACCCAGGGCGACACTCATGGAAGCCCAACGCTCTCGCCAATATACTATCGGATCTCTGTTGATCGGTGTCTTAATTATAATAAAAACAAAAAATGCACCTTAGTAATTATTGATCTAAAATCTTTGAAATCTAAAGGTCGAATGATTAAACTGACTCAGAATTTTCTTCCGTACATAAATAATCCATATTTGCAAAAGAAAGAAATTGAAAAAAAAAAGAATCTTCAAATTAGAAGAGAAATATATACATTGAAGATTTTCGACCCGGCCGGGACTCGAACCCAGTACCACGCGCTTGGAACCCAACGGTCTAGCCATTAGGCTATCGGAGCTCTGTCGATTGAAGTCTTAAATATAATAAAAAAAATGCACCTTTTTAATTATTGATTCAAACACTTTGAAATCTACAGGTCAAATTATTAAACTGACTCAGAATTTTTCTCCCTACATAAATAATCAATATTCGCAAAAGAAATTGAAAAAAAAAAATAAATTCGAAAAGAAATATATACATTGAAGATATTCGTTCCGGCTGGGATTCGAACCCAGGGCCACTCGATTGGAAGCCCACCACTCTAGCCATTAGTCTAGCAGAGCTCTAACGGTCGGAGTTTTAAATATAATAAAATCAAATGAATGCACCTTGGTAATTATTGATCTAAAATCTTTGAAATCTAAAGGTCGAATGATTAAACTGACTCAGAATTTTCTTCCGTACATAAATAATCGATATTTGCAAAAGAAAGAAAATGAAAAAAAAAAGAATTTTCAAATTAGAAAAGAAATATATACATTGAAGATTTTCGTTCCGGCCGGGACTCGAACCCAGTACCACGCGCTTGGAACCCAACGGTCTCGCCATTAGGCTATCGGAGCTCTGTCGATTGAAGTCTTAAATATAATAAAAACAAAAATCGCACCTTTTTATTTATTGATTCAAACACTTTGAAATCTACAGGTCGAATAATTAAACTCACTCAGAATTTTTCTCCCTACATAAATAATCAATATTCGCAAAAGAGAAAAATTAAAAAAAAAAGAAGAATTTTCAAATTAGAAACTAAAAATATAAATTGACGATTTTCGCGCAGGCTGGGACTCGAACCCATGGCCACTCGTTTGGAAACCCACCACTCTAGCCATTAAACTAGCAGAGCTCTGACGGTCGGAGTTTTAAATATAATAAAATCAAAAAATGCACCTTGGTAATTATTTATCTAAACACTTTGAATTCTGCGTTTCGAAAAATTAAACTGACTCAGAATTTTCTTCATTACATAAATAATCAATATTTGCAAAAGAAAAAAATTGAAAAAAAAAAGAGAATTTTCAAATTGGAAAAGAAATATATACATTGAAGATATTCGTTCCGGCTGGGACTCGAACCCAGGCCATTCGCTTGGAAGACCAACGGTCTAGCCATTAGCTATCGGAGTTCTGTCGGTCGGAGCCTTACTGCCTGACTGAGACTGCCTGACTGACAGACTGACTGAATGACTAACAGATACTGACTGACTGACTGATACTGATTGACTGACTGACTCACTGATTGACCGAGACTGACTGACTGACCGAGACTGACTGACTGACTGCCTAACTGACTGAGTGACTGACTGATTGGACTGACTGACCGTCTGACTGAGACTGAATGACTGACTGCTTGACTGACTGACTGGTCTGGACTGACCGACTGATAGACTGACTGACTGACTGAGACTGACTGACTGAATGACTGAATGAGGCTGAGTGACTGACTGCCTGACTGACTGACTGATTGAATGACAAGCTGACTGAGACTAAGTGACTAAATTGCTTGACTGACTGACTGAAAGACTAACTGACTGACTGAGACTGACTGACTGACTGCCTGACTGACTGAGTGACTGACTGACTGGACTGACTGACTGACTGACTGAGACTAAATGACTGACTGCCCAACTGACTGAGTGACTGAATGACTAACTGACTGATTGACTGCTTAAGTGACTGACAGACTGACTGCTTGACTGACAGACTGGACTGCACTGACCGACTGACAGACTGACTTCGCAAAAGGGAAAAATAAAAAAAAAATTATCAAATTAGAAAAAAATACATGTATTTAAGATTTTCTTTCCGGCTGGGATTCGAACCCAGGGCCACACGCATGGAAGCCCAACGCTCTTGCCACCGGACTATCGGATCTCGGATGGCCGGTGTCTTAATTATAATAAAAACAAAAAATGCACCTTGGTAATTATTGATCTAAAATCTTTGAAATCTAAAGGTCGAATGATTAAACTGACTCAGAATTTTCTTCCGTACATAAATAATCGATATTTGCAAAAGAAAGAAAATGAAAAAAAAAGGAATTTTCAAATTAGAAAAGAAATATATACATTGAAGATTTTCGTTCCGGCCGGGACTCGAACCCAGGGCCACTCGCTTGGAAGCCTAACACTCTAGCCATTAGTCTATGGGAGCTCTGTCGGTGAGAGTTTTAAATATAATAAAAACAAAAAATGCACCTTGGTAATTGTTTATTTAAACACTTTGAAATCTTCGTGTCGAAAAATTAAACTGACTCAGAATTTTCTTCCCTACATAAATAATCAATAATTGCAAAGGAAAGAAATTGAAAAAAAAAAGAATTTTCAAATTAGAAAAGAAAGATATACATTGAAGATATTCGCTCCGGCTGGGACTCGAACCCAGGCCACTCGCTTGGAAGACCAGCGGTCTAGCCATTAGGCTATCGGAGTTCTGTCGAGCGGAGTCTTACTGCCTGACTGATACTGCCTGACTGACAGACTGACTCACTGACTGACTGATACTGACTGACTGACTCACTGACTGACCGAGACTGACTGACTAACTGCCTGACTGACTGAGACTGGACTGACTGACTGACTGACTGACTAACTGACTGACTGAGACTGACTGACTGACTGCTTGACTCTCTGACTGGCTATTTCACTGACTGACTGAATGACTAAATGACTGACTGACACTGACTGACTGACTGCTTGACTACCTGACTGACTGCTTGACTGACTAACTGACTGGACAGGACTGACCGACTGACTGACTGACAGACTGACTGAATAAGGATGACTGACAGACTGACTGAATAAGGCTGACTGACTGACTGACTGACAGACTGACTGAATAAGGCTGACCGACTGACTGACTGCCTGACTGACTGACTGACTGAATGACTGACTGAATGACTGACCGAGACTGACTGACTGCTTTAGTGACTAACTGACTGCACAGGACTGACCGACTGACTGACTGACTGACTGCCTGACTGACTGAATGACTGACTGACTGAGACTAAATGACTGACTGCTTGACTGACTGGCTGAAGGACTAACTGACTGACTGAGTGACTGACTGACTGGACTGACTGACTGAGACTGAATGACTGAGTGCTTGACTGATTGACTGTCAGACTGACTGACTGACTTCGCAAAAGGTAAAAATAAAAAAAAAAGAATTATAAAATTAGAAAAAAATATTTGCATTTAAGATTTCCTTTCCGGCTGGGATTTGAACCCAGGGCGACACTCATCGAAGCCCAACGCTCTCGCCAACATACTATCGGATCTCTGTTGATCGGTGTCTTAATTATAATAAAAACAAAAAATGCACCTTTGTAATTATTGATCTAAAATCTTTGAAATCTAAAGGTCGAATGATTAAACTGACTCAGAATTTTCTTCCGTACATAAATAATCCATATTTGCAAAAGAAAGAAATTGAAAAAAAAAAGAATCTTCAAATTAGAAGAGAAATATATACATGGAAGATTTTCGTTCCGGCCGGGACTCGAACCCAGTACCACGCGCTTGGAACCCAACGGTCTAGCCATTAGGCTATCGGAGCTCTGTCGATGGAAGTCTTAAATATAATAAAAACAAAAAATGCACCTTGGTAATTATTGATTCAAACACTTTGAAATTTACAGGTCGAATAATTAAACTGACTCAGAATTTTTCTCCCTACATAAATAATCAATATTCGCAAAAGAAAAAAATTAAAAAAAAAAGAAGAAGAAATTTCTAATTAGAAACTAAAAGTATACATTGAAGATTTTCGTTCAGGCTGGGACTCGAACCCAGGGCCACTCGCTTGGAAGCCTAACACTCTAGCCATTAGTCTATGGGAGCTCTGTCGGTGGGAGTTTTAAATATAATAAAAACAAAAAATGCACCTTGGTAATTGTTTATTTAAACACTTTGAAATCTTCGTGTCGAAAAATTAAACTGACTCAGAATTTTCTTTCCTACATAAATAATCAATAATTGCAAAGGAAAGAAATTGAAAAAAAAAGAATTTTCAAATTAGAAAAGAAATATATACATTGAAGATATTCGCTCCGGCTGGGACTCGAACCCAGGCCACTCGCTTGGAAGACCAGCGGTCTAGCCATTAGGCTATCGGAGTTCTGTCGAGCGGAGTCTTACTGCCTGACTGATACTGCCTGACTGACAGACTGACTCACTGACTGACTGATACTGACTGACTGACTCACTGACTGACCGAGACTGACTGACTAACTGCCTGACTGACTGAGACTGGACTGACTGACTGACTGACTGACTAACTGACTGACTGAGACTGACTGACTGACTGCTTGACTCTCTGACTGGCTATTTCACTGACTGACTGAATGACTAAATGACTGACTGACACTGACTGACTGACTGCTTGACTGACTAACTGAATGGACAGGACTGACCGACTGACTGACTGACAGACTGACTGAATAAGGTAGACTGACAGACTGACTGAATAAGGCTGACTGACTGACTGACTGACAGACTGACTGAATAAGGCTGACCGACTGACTGACTGCCTGACTGACTGAATGACTGACTGACTGACTGACCGAGACTGACTGACTGACTGACTGAGACTGGACTGGACTGACTGACTGACTGACTGACTGAGACTGACTGACTGCTTTAGTGACTAACTGACTGCACAGGACTGACCGACTGACTGACTGACTGACTGCCTGAATGACTGACTGACTGAATGACTGACTGACTGAGACTAAATGACTGACTGCTTGACTGACTGGCTGAAGGACTAACTGACTGACTGAGTGACTGACTGACTGGACTGACTGACTGAGACTGAATGACTGAGTGCTTGACTGATTGACTGTCAGACTGACTGACTGACTTCGCAAAAGGGAAAAATAAAAAAAAAGAATTATAAAATTAGAAAAAAATATTTGCATTTAAGATTTCCTTTCCGGCTGGGATTTGAACCCAGGGCGACACTCATGGAAGCCCAACGCTCTCGCCAATATACTATCGGATCTCTGTTGATCGGTGTCTTAATTATAATAAAAACAAAAAATGCACCTTAGTAATTTGATCTAAAATCTTTGAAATCTAAAGGTCGAATGATTAAACTGACTCAGTATTTTCTTCCGTACATAAATAATCCATATTTGCAAAAGAAAGAAATTGAAAAAAAAAGAACCTTCAAATTAGAAGAGAAATATATACATGGAAGATTTTCGTTCCGGCCGGGACTCGAACCCAGTACCACGCGCTTGGAACCCAACGGTCTAGCCATTAGGCTATCGGAGCTCTGTCGATGGAAGTCTTAAATATAATAAAAACAAAAAATGCACCTTGGTAATTATTGATTCAAACACTTTGAAATTTACAGGTCGAATAATTAAACTGACTCAGAATTTTTCTCCCTACATAAATAATCAATATTCGCAAAAGAGAAAAATTTTAAAAAAAAGAAGAAGAAATTTCAAATTAGAAACTGAAAGCATACATTGAAGATTTTCGTTCAGGCTGGGACTCGAACCCAGGGCCACTCGCTTGGAAGTCTAACACTCTAGCCATTAGTCTATGGGAGCTCTGTCGGTGGGAGTTTTAAATATAATAAAAACAAAAAATGCACCTTGGTAATTGTTTATTTAAACACTTTGAAATCTTCGTGTCGAAAAATTAAACTGACTCAGAATTTTCTTCCCTACATAAATAATCAATAATTGCAAAGGAAAGAAATTGAAAAAAAAAGAATTTTCAAATTAGAAAAGAAATATATACATTGAAGATATTCGCTCCGGCTGGGACTCGAACCCAGGCCACTCGCTTGGAAGACCAGCGGTCTAGCCATTAGGCTATCGGAGTTCTGTCGAGCGGAGTCTTACTGCCTGACTGATACTGCCTGACTGACAGACTGACTCACTGACTGACTGATACTGACTGACTGACTCACTGACTGACCGAGACTGACTGACTAACTGCCTGACTGACTGAGACTGGACTGACTGACTGACTGACTGACTGACTGACTGACCAACTGACTGACTGAGACTGACTGACTGACTGCTTGACTCTCTGACTGGCTATTGCACTGACTGACTGAATGACTAAATGACTGACTGACACTGACTGACTGACTGCTTGACTACCTGACTGACTGCTTGACTGACTAACTGACTGGACAGGACGGACCGACTGACTGACTGACAGACTGACTGAATAAGGATGACTGACAGACTCACTGAATAAGGCTGACTGACTGACTGACTGACAGACTGACTGAATAAGGCTGACCGACTGACTGACTGCCTGACTGACTGACTGACTGAATGACTGACTGACTGAGACTAAATGACTGAGTGCTTGACTGACTGGCTGAAGGACTAACTGACTGACTGAGTGACTGACTGACTGGACTGACTGACTGAGACTGAATGACTGAGTGCTTGACTGATTGACTGTCTGACTGACTGACTGACTTCGCAAAAGGGAAAAATAAAAAAAAAAGAATTATAACATTAGAAAAAAATATTTGCATTTAAGATTTCCTTTCCGGCCGGGACTCGAACCCAGTACCACGCGCTAGGAACCCAACGGTCTAGCCATTAGGCTATCGGAGCTCTGTCGATGGTAGTCTTAAATATAATAAAAACAAAAAATGCACCTTGGTAATTATTGATTCAAACACTTTGAAATTTACAGGTCGAATAATTAAACTGACTCAGAATTTTTCTCCCTACATAAATAATCAATATTCGCAAAAGAGAAAAATTAAAAAAAAAGAAGAAGAAATTTCAAATTAGAAACTAAAAGTATACATTGAAGATTTTCGTTCAGGCTGGGACTCGAACCCAGGGCCACTCGCTTGGAAGCCTAACACTCTAGCCATTAGTCTATGGGAGCTCTGTCGGTGGGAGTTTTAAATATAATAAAAACAAAAAATGCACCTTGGTAATTGTTTATTTAAACACTTTGAAATCTTCGTGTCGAAAAATTAAACTGACTCAGAATTTTCTTTCCTACATAAATAATCAATAATTGCAAAGGAAAGAAATTGAAAAAAAAAAGAATTTTCAAATTAGAAAAGAAATATATACATTGAAGATATTCGCTCCGGCTGGGACTCGAACCCAGGCCACTCGCTTGGAAGACCAGCGGTCTAGCCATTAGGCTATCGGAGTTCTGTCGAGCGGAGTCTTACTGCCTGACTGATACTGCCTGACTGACAGACTGACTCACTGACTGACTGATACTGACTGACTGACTCACTGACTGACCGAGACTGACTGACTAACTGCCTGACTGACTGAGACTGGACTGACTGACTGACTGACTGACTAACTGACTGACTGAGACTGACTGACTGACTGCTTGACTCTCTGACTGGCTATTTCACTGACTGACTGAATGACTAAATGACTGACTGACACTGACTGACTGACTGCTTGACTACCTGACTGACTGCTTGACTGACTAACTGACTGGACAGGACGGACCGACTGACTGACTGACAGACTGACTGAATAAGGATGACTGACAGACTGACTGAATAAGGCTGACTGACTGACTGACTGACAGACTGACTGAATAAGGCTGACCGACTGACTGACTGCCTGACTGACTGACTGACTGAATGACTGACTGACTGACTGACCGAGACTGACTGACTGACTGACTGAGACTGGACTGGACTGACTGACTGACTGACTGACTGAGACTGACTGACTGCTTTAGTGACTAACTGACTGCACAGGACTGACCGACTGACTGACTGACTGACTGCCTGACTGACTGACTGAATGACTGACTGACTGAGACTAAATGACTGACTGCTTGACTGACTGGCTGAAGGACTAACTGACTGACTGAGTGACTGACTGACTGGACTGACTGACTGAGACTGAATGACTGAGTGCTTGACTGATTGACTGTCAGACTGACTGACTGACTTCGCAAAAGGGAAAAATAAAAAAAAAAGAATTATAAAATTAGAAAAAATATTTGCATTTAAGATTTCCTTTCCGGCTGGGATTTGAACCCAGGGCGACACTCATGGAAGCCCAACGCTCTCGCCAATATACTATCGGATCTCTGTTGATCGGTGTCTTAATTATAATAAAAACAAAAAATGCACCTTAGTAATTATTGATCTAAAATCTTTGAAATCTAAAGGTCGAATGATTAAACTGACTCAGAATTTTCTTCCTTACATAAATAATCCATATTTGCAAAAGAAAGAAATTGAAAAAAAAAAGAATCTTCAAATTAGAAGAGAAATATATACATTGAAGATTTTCGACCCGGCCGGGACTCGAACCCAGTACCACGCGCTTGGAACCCAACGGTCTAGCCATTAGGCTATCGGAGCTCTGTCGATTGAAGTCTTAAATATAATTAAAAAAATGCACCTTTTTAATTATTGATTCAAACACTTTGAAATCTACAGGTCAAATTATTAAACTGACTCAGAATTTTTCTCCCTACATAAATAATCAATATTCGCAAAAGAAATTGAAAAAAAAAAAATAAAATTCGAAAAGAAATATATACATTGAAGATATTCGTTCCGGCTGGGATTCGAACCCAGGGCCACTCGATTGGAAGCCCACCACTCTAGCCATTAGTCTAGCAGAGCTCTAACGGTCGGAGTTTTAAATATAATAAAATCAAATGAATGCACCTTGGTAATTATTGATCTAAAATCTTTGAAATCTAAAGGTCGAATGATTAAACTGACTCAGAATTTTTCTCCCTACATAAATAATCAATATTCGCAAAAGAGAAAAATTAAAAAAAAAAGAAGAAGAATTTTCAAATTAGAAACTAAAAATATAAATTGACGATTTTCGCGCAGGCTGGGACTCGAACCCATGGCCACTCGTTTGGAAACCCACCACTCTAGCCATTAGTCTAGCAGAGCTCTGACGGTCGGAGTTTTAAATATAATAAAATCAAAAAATGCACCTTGGTAATTATTTATCTAAACACTTTGAATTCTGCGTTTCGAAAAATTAAACTGACTCAGAATTTTCTTCATTACATAAATAATCAATATTTGCAAAAGAAAAAAATTGAAAAAAAAAGAGAATTTTCAAATTGGAAAAGAAATATATACATTGAAGATATTCGTTCCGGCTGGGACTCGAACCCAGGCCATTCGCTTGGAAGACCAACGGTCTAGCCATTAGCTATCGGAGTTCTGTCGGTCGGAGCCTTACTGCCTGACTGAGACTGCCTGACTGACAGACTGACTGAATGACTAACAGATACTGACTGACTGACTGATACTGATTGACTGACTGACTCACTGATTGACCGAGACTGACTGACTGACCGAGACTGACTGACTGACTGCCTAACTGACTGAGTGACTGACTGATTGGACTGACTGACCGTCTGACTGAGACTGAATGACTGACTGCTTGACTGACTGACTGGTCTGGACTGACCGACTGACAGACTGACTGACTGACTGAGACTGACTGACTGAATGACTGAATGAGGCTGAGTGACTGATTGCCTGACTGACTGACTGATTGAATGACAAGCTGACTGAGACTAAGTGACTAAATTGCTTGACTGACTGACTGAAAGACTAACTGACTGACTGAGACTGACTGACTGACTGCCTGACTGACTGAGTGACTGACTGACTGAGACTGAATGACTGACTGCCCAACTGACTGACTGACTGAGACTGAATGACTGACTGCCCAACTGACTGAGTGACTGAATGACTAACTGACTGATTGACTGCTTAAGTGACTGACAGACTGACTGCTTGACTGACAGACTGGACTGCACTGACCGACTGACAGACTGACTTCGCAAAAGGGAAAAATAAAAAAAAATTATCAAATTAGAAAAAAATACATGTATTTAAGATTTTCTTTCCGGCTGGGATTCGAACCCAGGGCCACACGCATGGAAGCCCAACGCTCTTGCCACCGGACTATCGGATCTCGGATGGCCGGTGTCTTAATTATAATAAAAACAAAAAATGCACCTTGGTAATTATTGATCTAAAATCTTTGAAATCTAAAGGTCGAATGATTAAACTGACTCAGAATTTTCTTCCGTACATAAATAATCGATATTTGCAAAAGAAAGAAAATGAAAAAAAAAGGAATTTTCAAATTAGAAAAGAAATATATACATTGAAGATTTTCGTTCCGGCCGGGACTCGAACCCAGGCCCACTCGCTTGGAAGCCTAACACTCTAGCCATTAGTCTATGGGAGCTCTGTCGGTGAGAGTTTTAAATATAATAAAAACAAAAAATGCACCTTGGTAATTGTTTATTTAAACACTTTGAAATCTTCGTGTCGAAAAATTAAACTGACTCAGAATTTTCTTCCCTACATAAATAATCAATATTTGCAAAGGAAAGAAATTGAAAAAAAAAGAATTTTCAAATTAGAAAAGAAATATATACATTGAAGATATTCGCTCCGGCTGGGACTCGAACCCAGGCCACTCGCTTGGAAGACCAGCGGTCTAGCCATTAGGCTATCGGAGTTCTGTCGAGCGGAGTCTTACTGCCTGACTGAGACTGCCTGACTGACAGACTGACTCACTGACTGACTGATACTGACTGACTGGACTGACTGACTGACTCACTGACTAAACGAGACTGACTGACTGACTCACTGACTGACCGAGACTGACTGACTAACTGCCTGACTGACTGAGACTGGACTAACTGCCTGACTGACTGAGACTGGACTGACTGACTGACTGACTGAGACTGACTGACTGACTGCTTGACTCTCTGGCTGACTATTTCACTGACTGACTGAATGACTGACTGACTGCTTGACTACCTGACTGACTGCTTGACTGACTAACTGACTGGACAGGACTGACCGACTGACTGACTGACAGACTGACTGAATAAGGATGACTAAAAGACTGACTGAATAAGGCTGACTGACTGACTGACTGACAGACTGACTGAAAAAGGCTGACCGACTGACTGACTGCCTGACTGACTGACTGACTGAATGACTGACTGACTGACTGACCGAGACTGACTGACTGACTGACTGAGACTGGACTGGACTGACTGACTGACTGACTGAGACTGACTGACTGCTTTAGTGACTAACTGACTGCACAGGACTGACCGACTGACTGACTGACTGACTGACTGAATGACTGAATGACTGAGACTAAATGACTGAGACTAAATGACTGACTGCTTGACTGACTGGCTGAAGGACTAACTGACTGACTGAGTGACTGACTGACTGGACTGACTGACTGAGACTGAATGACTGAGTGCTTGACTAATTGACTGTCAGACTGACTGACTGACTTCGCAAAAGGGAAAAATAAAAAAAAAAGAATTATAAAAAAAATATTTGCATTTAAGATTTCCTTTCCGGCTGGGATTTGAACCCAGGGCGACACGCATGGAAGCCCAACGCTCTCGCCAATATACGATCGGATCTCTGTTGGTCGGTGTCTTAACCCATTCCTTGCCCCGGCCGATACAGGATCGGCCGCGCAGTTTGTGTTAATACTGCCCCGGCCGATTCAGGCTCGTCGCAAGAAAATGGTTCCTAACTGCCCTCGACGATCCTGTGTCGTCACGGCGATTCTAGCAGTTTTTGCTTCGGCCGAATATGTGTCGGCGATCCTTCCAGGGGCAGAACCCTGTTATTGCGCTTCTCTGTTGGGTTCTGGAGCTTTTAGGGGAGCGGTAATCAAGCTCTTTTCTGAGACAAAAGGGATGTAACTTAGAGTATTTCACGGAACTTGTTGTAATTTATTTTATTTTACTAAGATATTAACTTTTCAAGTACTCTTGGATGGGACACGTATAATACTTCAAATAATCAGGCACTTTATTTTTATCTTTTCGTGGAAGCTTTGTTTCTTAGCATTCTGGCATTTGAACTCCTGATGAACAAGTGTGAAAATATTTCCTTACATATTTATCAATATTTCTATGCCTGAATAAAGCAAATAAACAAAAATATGTTTTTCTTGTTATCAAAAATCCACCTTCTTACGCAAGTATCCTTCACTAAATTGTTCATAATCCTCAAATTTTATAACTTATTTTTCGCAATATTATTTTTTTAAATTATCTTATATATCTTAATTTTGTACGAGTATGTTTTTTTTTTATTATAATGTGTTTACTACGCGTTTTATTTTTTTGTATACTATTATTATTATTTATTACTTATTTATTTTTAAACCATGATATTTTGAAACGCAAATTATATCTTTTTATATACGCGGCACCATTTGATGGATTTTTAGTGATACGGTTTTGAATATTTTTTATTTCACGAAAAAAGAAATGACGACTGCATTGACTATACGTAAAAGTTGTCTATGTAAAACATAAAATAGATACGACAGTACGAATAAAATGATAATATCTTGAGTTCTTTTGTTATACGCTTTACTCATAAGAAACGAAACATTCCTTATCTCCCATTCTTTTTCAGATTTTATTTATTGTCTTAAAATAGCTAAAATGTTTTAATTGTACCTTCTTTTATGAGATTTTAAAAATATAAATTAAATATTTGGTTTCTTTTCAATAATCAAATTGCCATAATTAGTAAATAATCATATGAAACTAACTAAAATTTATCCAAGTATGTTTAAAAAAAAGATTTAAAATCCGACTCGATTTCATGCAAGATCTCCTTTTTTAGCCTACTTTCCCAGTAAAAGTCTGAAAAAGAAGAAAAAAGCATGAAAGAAGGCTTAATGCATCTTAAAAATATCCCGAAAAACAAAAAAAAAGTCAAAAATAAATAAAATAATTAAATAAATATCGAAAAATTAAAAATTGGAAAGTAGGGTCTTGAGATGGGGAAAAATGTCTGTCGGTCTGTCTGTCTGTCGGTCTGTCTGTCGGTCTGTCTGTCTGTCCCCCCCAATAACTTTTGAATGAATAGCCCGATTCGAACAAACTTTTTTTTGTTCGAAAGATCTCGGCAAGGACACCTCATTCCCATATTTCGCTTTTTGGTTTGAACTATTTTTTGTTCAATTTTGAACAGTTCAAAAAAACTTAACATTAGCTCCTACGGGGAAATTCAAGGCAATTCCGAACTGTGAGGCGAATTTGCTTCAAACAAACTTTGTAGGAAAAAGCTTTTGATGAAAAACTTGTATATAAAATATCTTTTTGATTTGAACAATTTTCTGTTCAATTTTGAACAGTTCAAATCCCTTAACATTAGCGCCTACGGGGAAACTGAAAGTCAAGGTAGATTCCGTACTTGAAGGCGGATTTACTTCAAACAAATTTTGTTGGAAATAGCTCTTGACGCCAAACTCCAGCCTTCGACTCCGAGAATTTAGGGACACTTGACTCCGAATCCGACTCCTGTGCCCGACAATTAATCGGACTCCGACTCCCCGACTTCGACTATGACTTCCTAGCTTTGGCAAAAATTTATACACGGACAAATGACTGACTCCGATTCTTGAATATTAGACTCCGACTCCTTCATCCCAAAATTAGATTGACTCCGACTCCGACGCTATGGTTTTAACTGTGAAATAATTATTGTTGATGTGATTTGTTTTTATTTTAACCTAAAGTGTTTATTTATGTATTCAGTTTTCGATGAATAAACTCGAAGTCATTTATGTTTCTACATAAAGATACGCGCAGACGATTTTTTTTTTTTTTGACAATAAAAAGTATTTCTTTACGTTGACATTTTATTGTTTTTATTTATCTTGATAAGTGCATTTAATTCATTTAAAAAATTATTTTTGGCAACAGGGGAAAAAGAAACGATTTTTTTTGATAGGATGTATTTATTTTAATGAGCTTATTAATTTTTATTATTTTTTTTTCGTTTTGAAAGCTGTTGAAGAATTTTTTTTTAATGGAAAAAAGTGTATTAGCTGCTTTGTTTAAAAGTTGCTGCTATTTTATTTGTTCGTTTTTTTTTTTTTTCTTTTTTTTTACGCATCTAATTTTTTTAGATGAGTGAGGAATATTTTATTCCTAGAAAGTAGCTTAAAATATTGGAAAAATATGTTTGAAACAATTTGCGATTTTAGCTATTTTGAGAACATTGATCAGGTACTAGAAAGTAGTATGGGTATACGGGAAAGTAGGCTCGTTTAGTTCTAGACAGAACTTCTTGTTTTCCTTCTGAAGACATGTTTCGTCATATAAGCATAAAAGCTTGCTTTGAAATTCCTTTCTGAGCTAAACTGTTTTGTTGTAAGAAAATAATGTGGAAGGGTTGACCACAAAACACTAAAACCTTCTGACCATTCTTTGAATGGAACTAACTTGCTCGGATGTTTGCAAAGAGGGTCCTTGGAGAATAAAGACCTCCCAGTCGGTCTAGTTATTCCTCTCTCAGCTGGGGGCTTTTAGTTGCATGCACAAAAGTATCCTTTAGGGAAATAGGGGATTAGCCGCAAGTTTTGATCTTTTGTAATCATTTATCTTTAAAATACTTCCCACGCTTGAGTTACTGATATCTAGGCATTCAGAAGGGATTTAAAAGTCACCTGAATTACGATAAAAGTCGACCATAGTCCTGCCATCAAAGGGATGTCTCTGTGTTTATTGGTCGTTTTGAAGTGTCACAATATATCAAAAGGCACCGAAGAATACTTTTTATCCTCTTAGAATATCATTCCCACACTTAAAGCGTTTTTGTCCATGCAATACGCTTGCTCACACGTTGGATCGATCAGTCAATTGTTTGAAGAATGTTTTGTTGAGGCCTTTTGAAAGATAGATCATCTTACATTTAACAGTAAAAGAAAAAAAAAGATATACTGAGATAAAAGCAAAAAGGAAAAATAAATCAATAAAATAATTAGTGTTATGAAAATAATTGCTTTTCGTCGAATCCTCTATTGTTTCCTATTTTCCTGTTATGTACTGCGTAAATGTATGAATATTTCAGCACATATTAGTAACCTTGTATTTTATTGCACTATTTAATTCAGTGCTTAAAAACAAATAAAGCGAAGCGATTTTCGAATGCAAGCTGAACAGCAAAAACAACATTAAAATACCGATAGCAAAATGGGGAGAAAAGTGTTATTACAACATAGCAAAAAGCAACTCCGTTTCGTTATTTGCGGCATGCGCGTTAAGGGTTTTCGGGCTGGTCATTGAATGGGTTAATTATAATAAAAACAAAAAATGCACCTTAGTAATTATTGATCTAAAATCTTTGAAATCTAAAGGTCGAATGATTAAACTGACTCAGAATTTTCTTCCGTACATAAATAATCCATATTTGCAAAAGAAAGAAATTGAAAAAAAAAAGAATCTTCAAATTAGAATAGAAATATATACATTGAAGATTTTCGTTCCGGCCGGGACTCGAACCCAGTACCACGCGCTTGGAACCCAACGGTCTAGCCATTAGGCTATCGGAGCTCTGTCGATTGAAGTCTTAAATATAATAAAAAAAAATGCACCTTGGTAATTGTTTATTTAAACACTTTGAAATCTTCGTGTCGAAAAATTAAACTGACTCAGAATTTTCTTCCCTACATAAATAATCAATATTTGCAAAGGAAAGAAATTGAAAAAAAAAGAATTTTCAAATTAGAATAGAAATATATACATTGAAGATTTTCGTTCCGGCCGGGACTCGAACCCAGTACCACGCGCTTGGAACCCAACGGTCTAGCCATTAGGCTATCGGAGCTCTGTTGATGGAAGTCTTAAATATAATAAAAACAAAAAATGCACCTTGGTAATTATTGATTCAAACACTTTGAAATTTACAGGTCGAATAATTAAACTGACTCAGAATTTTTCTCCCTACATAAATAATCAATATTCGCAAAAGAGAAAAAATAAAAAAAAAGAAGAAGAAATTTCAAATTAGAAACTAAAAGTATACATTGAAGATTTGCGTTCAGGCTGGGACTCGAACCCAGGGCTACTCGCTTGGAAGCCTAACACTCTAGCCATTAGTCTATTGGAGCTCTGTTGGTGGGAGTTTTAAATATAATAAAAACAAAAAATGCACCTTGGTAATTGTTTATTTAAACACTTTGAAATCTTCGTGTCGAAAAATTAAACTGACTCAGAATTTTCTTCCCTACATAAATAATCAATAATTGCAAAGGAAAGAAATTGAAAAAAAAAAAGAAATTTCAAATTAGAAAAGAAATATATACATTGAAGATATTCGCTCCGGCTGGGACTCGAACCCAGGCCACTCGCTTGGAAGACCAGCGGTCTAGCCATTAGGCTATCGGAGTTCTGTCGAGCGGAGTCTTACTGCCTGACTGATACTGCCTGACTGACAGACTGACTCACTGACTGACTGATACTGACTGACTGACTCACTGACTGACCGAGACTGACTGACTAACTGCCTGACTGACTGAGACTGGACTGACTGACTGACTGACTGACTGACTGACTAACTGACTGACTGAGACTGACTGACTGACTGCTTGACTCTCTGACTGGCTATTTCACTGACTGACTGAATGACTAAATGACTGACTGACACTGACTGACTGACTGCTTGACTACCTGACTGAGTGCTTGACTGACTAACTGACTGGACAGGACTGACCGACTGACTGACTGACAGACTGACTGAATAAGGATGACTGACAGATTGACTGAATAAGGCTGACTGACTGACTGACTGACAGACTGACTGAATAAGGCTGACCGACTGACTGACTGCCTGACTGACTGACTGACTGAATGACTGACTGACTGACTGACCGAGACTGACTGACTGACTGATTGAGACTGGACTGGACTGACTGACTGACTGACTGACTGAGACTGACTGACTGCTTTAGTGACTAACTGACTGCACAGGACTGACCGACTGACTGACTGACTGACTGACTGACTGAATGACTGACTGACTGAGACTAAATGACTGACTGCTTGACTGACTGACTGAAGGACTAACTGACTGACTTGAGTGACTGACTGACTGGACTGACTGACTGAGACTGAATGACTGAGTGCTTGACTGATTGACTGTCAGACTGACTGACTGACTTCGCAAAAGGGAAAAATAAAAAAAAAAGAATTATAAAATAATATTTGCATTTGGGATTTCCTTTCCGGCTGGGATTTGAACCCAGGGCGACACTCATGGAAGCCCAACGCTCTCGCCAATATACTATCGGATCTCTGTTGGTCGGTGTCTTAATTATAATAAAAACAAAAAATGCACCTTAGTAATTATTGATCTAAAATCTTTGAAATCTAAAGGTCGAATGATTAAACTGACTCAGAATTTTCTTCCGTACATAAATAATCCATATTTGCAAAAGAAAGAAATTGAAAAAAAAAAGAATCTTCAAATTAGAAGAGAAATATATACATGGAAGATTTTCGTACCGGCCGGGACTCGAACCCAGTACCACGCGCTTGGAACCCAACGGTCTAGCCATTAGGCTATCGGAGCTCTGTCGATGGAAGTCTTAAATATAATAAAAACAAAAAATGCACCTTGGTAATTATTGATTCAAACACTTTGAAATTTACAGGTCGAATAATTAAAGTTACTCAGAATTTTTCTCCCTATATAAATAATCAATATTCGCAAAAGAGAAAAATTAAAAAAAAAAGAAGAAGAAATTTCAAATTAGAAACTAAAAGTATACATTGAAGATTTTCGTTCAGGCTGGGACTCGAACCCAGGGCCACTCGCTTGGAAGCCTAACACTCTATCCATTAGTCTATGGGAGCTCTGTCGGTGGGAGTTTTAAATATAATAAAAAAAAAAAATGCACCTTGGTAATTGTTTATTTAAACACTTTGAAATCTTCGTGTCGAAAAATTAAACTGACTCAGAATTTTCTTCCCTACATAAATAATCAATAATTGCAAAGGAAAGAAATTGAAAAAAAAAAAAAGAATTTTCAAATTAGAAAAGAAATATATACATTGAAGATATTCGCTCCGGCTGGGACTCGAACCCAGGCCACTCGCTTGGAAGACCAGCGGTCTAGCCATTAGGTTATCAGAGTTCTGTCGAGCGGAGTCTTACTGCCTGACTGATACTGCCTGACTGACAGACTGACTCACTGACTGACTGATACTGACTGACTGACTCACTGACTGACCGAGACTGACTGACTAACTGCCTGACTGACTGAGACTGGACTGACTGACTGACTGACTGACTAACTGACTGACTGAGACTGACTGACTGACTGCTTGACTCTCTGACTGGCTATTTCACTGACTGACTGAATGACTAAATGACTGACTGACACTGACTGACTGACTGCTTGACTACCTGACTGACTGCTTGACTGACTAACTGACTGGACAGGACTGACCGACTGACTGACTGACAGACTGACTGAATAAGGATGACTGACAGACTGACTGAATAAGGCTGACTGACTGACTGACTGACAGACTGACTGAATAAGGCTGACCGACTGACTGACTGCCTGACTGACTGACTGACTGAATGACTGACTGACTGACTGACCGAGACTGACTGACTGACTGACTGACTGACTGAGACTGACTGAGTGCTTTAGTGACTAACTGACTGCACAGGACTGACCGACTGACTGACTGACTGACTGCCTGACTGACTGACTGACTGAATGACTGACTGACTGAGACTAAATGACTGACTGCTTGACTGACTGGCTGAAGGACTAACTGACTGACTGAGTGACTGACTGACTGAGACTGAATGACTGAGTGCTTGACTGATTGACTGTCAGACTGACTGACTGACTTCGCAAAAGGGAAAAATAAAAAAAAAAGAATTATAAAATAATATTTGCATTTGGGATTTCCTTTCCGGCTGGGATTTGAACCCAGGGCGACACTCATGGAAGCAAAACGCTCTCGCCATTATACTATCGGATCTCTGTTGATCGGTGTCTTAATTATAATAAAAACAAAAAATGCACCTTAGTAATTATTGATCTAAAATCTTTGAAATCTAAAGGTCGAATGATTAAACTGACTCAGAATTTTCTTCCGTACATAAATAATCCATATTTGCAAAAGAAAGAAATTGAAAAAAAAAAAGAATCTTCAAATTAAAAGAGAAATATATACATGGAAGATTTTCGTACCGGCCGGGACTCGAACCCAGTACCACGCGCTTGGAACCCAACGGTCTAGCCATTAGGCTATCGGAGCTCTGTCGATGGAAGTCTTAAATATAATAAAAACAAAAAATGCACCTTGGTAATTATTGATTCAAACACTTTGAAATTTACAGGTCGAATAATTAAACTTACTCAGAATTTTTCTCCCTATATAAATAATCAATATTCGCAAAAGAGAAAAATTAAAAAAAAAAGAAGAAGAAATTTCAAATTAGAAACTAAAAGTATACATTGAAGATTTTCGTTCAGGCTGGGACTCGAACCCAGGGCCACTCGCTTGGAAGCCTAACACTCTAGCCATTAGTCTATGGGAGCTCTGTCGGTGGGAGTTTTAAATATAATAAAAACAAAAAATGCACCTTGGTAATTGTTTATTTAAACACTTTGAAATCTTCGTGTCGAAAAATTAAACTGACTCAGAATTTTCTTCCCTACATAAATAATCAATAATTGCAAAGGAAAGAAATTGAAAAAAAAAAAGAATTTTCAAATTAGAAAAGAAATATATACATTGAAGATATTCGCTCCGGCTGGGACTCGAACCCAGGCCACTCGCTTGAAAGACCAGCGGTCTAGCCATTAGGCTATCGGAGTTCTATCGAGCGGAGTCTTACTGCCTGACTGATACTGCCTGACTGACAGACTGACTGATACTGACTGACTGACTCACTGACTGACCGAGACTGACTGACTAACTGCCTGACTGACTGAGACTGGACTGACTGACTGACTGACTGACTAACTGACTGACTGAGACTGACTGACTGACTGCTTGACTCTCTGACTGGCTATTTCACTGACTGACTGAATGACTAAATGACTGACTGACACTGACTGACTGACTGCTTGACTGACTAACTGACTGGACAGGACTGACCGACTGACTGACTGACAGACTGACTGAATAAGGATGACTGACAGACTGACTGAATAAGGCTGACCGACTGACTGACTGCCTGACTGACTGACTGACTGAATGACTGACTGACTGACTGACCGAGACTGACTGACTGACTGACTGAGACTGGACTGGACTGACTGACTGACTGACTGACTGAGACTGACTGACTGCTTTAGTGACTAACTGACTGCACAGGACTGACCGACTGACTGACTGACTGACTGCCTGACTGACTGACTGACTGAATGACTGACTGACTGAGACTAAATGACTGACTGCTTGACTGACTGGCTGAAGGACTAACTGACTGACTGAGTGACTGACTGACTGGACTGACTGACTGAGACTGAATGACTGAGTGCTTGACTGATTGACTGTCAGACTGACTGACTGACTTCGCAAAAGGGAAAAATAAAAAAAAAAGAATTATAAAATTAGAAAAAAATGTTTGCATTTAAGATTTCCTTTCCGGCCGGGACTCGAACCCAGTACCACGCGCTAGGAACCCAACGGTCTAGCCATTAGGCTATCGGAGCTCTGTCGATGGAAGTCTTAAATATAATAAAAACAAGAAATGCACCTTGGTAATTATTGATTCAAACACTTTGAAATTTACAGGTCGAATAATTAAACTGACTCAGAATTTTTCTCCCTACATAAATGATCAATATTCGCAAAAGAGAAAAATTAAAAAAAAAAGAAGAAGAAATTTCAAATTAGAAACTAAAAGTATACATTGAAGATTTTCGTTCAGGCTGGGACTCGAACCCAGGGCCACTCGCTTGGAAGCCTAACACTCTAGCCATTAGTCTATGGGAGCTCTGTCGGTGGGAGTTTTAAATATAATAAAAACAAAAAATGCACCTTGGTAATTGTTTATTTAAACACTTTGAAATCTTCGTGTCGAAAAATTAAACTGACTCAGAATTTTCTCCCCTACATAAATAATCAATAATTGCAAAGGAAAGAAATTGAAAAAAAAAAGAATTTTCAAATTAGAAAAGAAATATATACATTGAAGATATTCGCTCCGGCTGGGACTCGAACCCAGGCCACTCGCTTGGAAGACCAGCGGTCTAGCCATTAGGCTATCGGAGTTCTGTCGAGCGGAGTCTTACTGCCTGACTGATACTGCCTGACTGACAGACTGACTCACTGACTGACTGATACTGACTGACTGACTGACCGAGACTGACTGACTAACTGCCTGACTGACTGAGACTGGACTGACTGACTGACTGACTGACTGACTTACTAACTGACTGACTGAGACTGACTGACTGCTTGACTCTCTGACTGGCTATTTCACTGACTGACTGAATGACTAAATGACTGACTGACACTGACTGACTGACTGCTTGACTACCTGACTGACTGCTTGACTGACTAACTGACTGGACAGGACTGACCGACTGACTGACTGACAGACTGACTGAATAAGGATGACTGACAGACTGACTGAATAAGGCTGACTGACTGACTGACTGACAGACTGACTGAATAAGGCTGACCGACTGACTGACTGCCTGACTGACTGACTGAATGACTGACTGACCGAGACTGACTGACTGACTGACTGAGACTGGACTGGACTGACTGACTGACTGACTGACTGAGACTGACTGACTGCTTTAGTGACTAACTGACTGCACAGGACTGACCGACTGACTGACTGACTGACTGCCTGACTGACTGACTGACTGAATGACTGACTGACTGAGACTAAATGACTGACTGCTTGACTGACTGGCTGAAGGACTAACTGACTGACTGAGTGACTGACTGACTGGACTGACTGACTGAGACTGAATGACTGAGTGCTTGACTGATTGACTGTCAGACTGACTGACTGACTTCGCAAAAGGGAAAAATAAAAAAAAAAGAATTATAAAATTAGAAAAAAATATTTGCATTTAAGATTTCCTTTCCGGCTGGGATTTGAACCCAGGGCGACACTCATGGAAGCCCAACGCTCTCGCCAATATACTATCGGATCTCTGTTGATCGGTGTCTTAATTATAATAAAAACAAAAAATGCACCTTGGTAATTATTGATCTAAAATCTTTGAAATCTAAAGGTCGAATGATTAAACTGACTCAGAATTTTCTTCCGTACATAAATAATCGATATTTGCAAAAGAAAGAAAATGAAAAAAAAAAGAATTTTCAAATTAGAAAAGGTATATATACATTGAAGATTTTCGTTCCGGCCGGGACTCGAACCCAGTACCACGCGCTAGGAACCCAACGGTCTAGCCATTAGGCTATCGGAGCTCTGTCGATGGAAGTCTTAAATATAATAAAAACAAAAAATGCACCTTGGTAATTATTGATTCAAACACTTTGAAATTTACAGGTCGAATAATTAAACTGACTCAGAATTTTTCTCCCTACATAAATAATCAATATTCGCAAAAGAGAAAAATTAAAAAAAAAAGAGGAAGACATTTCAAATTAGAAACTAAAAGTATGCATTGAAGATTTTCGTTCAGGCTGGGACTCGAACCCAGGGCCACTCGCTTGGAAGCCTAACACTCTAGCCATTAGTCTATGGGAGCTCTGTCGGTGGGAGTTTTAAATATAATAAAAACAAAAAATGCACCTTGGTAATTGTTTATTTAAACACTTTGAAATCTTCGTGTCGAAAAATTAAACTGACTCAGAATTTTCTCCCCTACATAAATAATCAATAATTGCAAAGGAAAGAAATTGAAAAAAAAAAGAATTTTCAAATTAGAAAAGAAATATATACATTGAAGATATTCGCTCCGGCTGGGACTCGAACCCAGGCCACTCGCTTGGAAGACCAGCGGTCTAGCCATTAGGCTATCGGAGTTCTGTCGAGCGGAGTCTTACTGCCTGACTGATACTGCCTGACTGACAGACTGACTCACTGACTGACGGATACTGACTGACTGACTCACTGACTGACCGAGACTGACTGACTAACTGCCTGACTGACTGAGACTGGACTGACTGACTGACTGACTGACTGACTTACTAACTGACTGACTGAGACTGACTGACTGACTGCTTGACTCTCTGACTGGCTATTTCACTGACTGACTGAATGACTAAATGACTGACTGACACTGACTGACTGACTGCTTGACTACCTGACTGACTGCTTGACTGACTAACTGACTGGACAGGACTGACCGACTGACTGACTGACAGACTGACTGAATAAGGATGACTGACAGACTGACTGAATAAGGCTGACTGACTGACTGACTGACAGACTGACTGAATAAGGCTGACCGACTGACTGACTGCCTGACTGACTGACTGAATGACTGACTGACTGACTGACCGAGACTGACTGACTGACTGACTGAGACTGGACTGGACTAACTGACTGACTGACTGACTGAGACTGGACTGGACTGACTGACTGACTGACTGACTGAGACTGACTGACTGCTTTAGTGACTAACTGACTGCACAGGACTGACCGACTGACTGACTGCCTGACTGACTGACTGACTGAATGACTGACTGACTGAGACTAAATGACTGACTGCTTGACTGACTGGCTGAAGGACTAACTGACTGACTGAGTGACTGACTGACTGGACTGACTGACTGAGACTGAATGACTGAGTGCTTGACTGATTGACTGTCAGACTGACTGACTGACTTCGCAAAAGGGAAAAATAAAAAAAAAAAGAATTATAAAATTAGAAAAAAATATTTGCATTTAAGATTTCCTTTCCGGCCGGGACTCGAACCCAGTACCACGCGCTAGGAACCCAACGGTCTAGCCATTAGGCTATCGGAGCTCTGTCGATGGAAGTCTTAAATATAATAAAAACAAAAAATGCACCTTGGTAATTATTGATTCAAACACTTTGAAATTTACAGGTCGAATAATTAAACTGACTCAGAATTTTTCTCCCTACATAAATAATCAATATTCGCAAAAGAGAAAAATTAAAAAAAAAAGAAGAAGAAATTTCAAATTAGAAACTAAAAGTATACATTGAAGATTTTCGTTCAGGCTGGGACTCGAACCCAGGGCCACTCGCTTGGAAGCCTAACACTCTAGCCATTAGTCTATGGAAGCTCTGTCGGAGGGAGTTTTAAATATAATAAAAACAAAAAATGCACCTTGGTAATTGTTTATTTAAACACTTTGAAATCTTCGTGTCGAAAAATTAAACTGACTCAGAATTTTCTTCCCTACATAAATAATCAATAATTGCAAAGGAAAGAAATTGAAAAAAAAAGAATTTTCAAATTAGAAAAGAAATATATACATTGAAGATATTCGCTCCGGCTGGGACTCGAACCCAGGCCACTCGCTTGGAAGACCAGCGGTCTAGCCATTAGGCTATCGGAGTTCTGTTGAGCGGAGTCTTACTGCCTGACTGATACTGCCTGACTGCCAGACTGACTCACTGACTGACTGATACTGACTGACTGACTCACTGACTGACCGAGACTGACTGACTAACTGCCTGACTGACTGAGACTTTACTGACTGACTGACTGACTGACTGACTGACTAACTGACTGACTGAGACTGACTGACTGAGACTGACTGACTGACTGCTTGACTCTCTGACTGGCTATTTCACTGACTGACTGAATGACTAAATGACTGACTGACACTGACTGACTGACTGCTTGACTACCTGACTGACTGCTTGACTGACTAACTGACTGGACAGGACTGACCGACTGACTGACTGACAGACTGACTGAATAAGGATGACTGACAGACTGACTGAAGAAGGCTGACTGACTGACTGACTGACTGAATAAGGCTGACCGACTGACTGACTGCCTGACTGACTGACTGACTGAATGACTGACTGACTGACTGACCGAGACTGACTGACTGCTTTAGTGACTAACTGACTGCACAGGACTGACCGACTGACTGACTGACTGAGACTGACTGACTGCTTTAGTGACTAACTGACTGCACAGGACTGACCGACTGACTGACTGACTGACTGCCTGACTGACTGACTGCCTGACTGACTGACTGACTGAATGACTGACTGACTGAGACTAAATGACTGACTGCTTGACTGACTGGCTGAAGGACTAACTGACTGACTGAGTGACTGACTGACTGGACTGACTGACTGAGACTGAATGACTGAGTGCTTGACTGATTGACTGTCAGACTGACTGACTGACTTCGCAAAAGGGAAAAATAAAAAAAAAAGAATTATAAAATTAGAAAAAAATATTTGCATTTAAGATGTCCTTTCCGGCCGGGACTCGAACCCAGTACCACGCGCTAGGAACCCAACGGTCTAGCCATTAGGCTATCGGAGCTCTGTCGATGGAAGTCTTAAATATAATAAAAACAAAAAATGCACCTTGGTAATTATTGATTCAAACACTTTGAAATTTACAGGTCGAATAATTAAACTGACTCAGAATTTTTCTCCCTACATAAATAATCAATATTCGCAAAAGAGAAAAATTAAAAAAAAGAAGAAGAAATTTCAAATTAGAAACTAAAAGTATACATTGAAGATTTTCGTTCAGGCTGGGACTCGAACCCAGGGCCACTCGCTTGGAAGCCTAACACTCTAGCCATTAGTCTATGGGAGCTCTGTCGGTGGGAGTTTTAAATATAATAAAAACAAAAAATGCACCTTGGTAATTGTTTATTTAAACACTTTGAAATCTTCGTGTCGAAAAATTAAACTGACTCAGAATTTTCTTCCCTACATAAATAATCAATAATTGCAAAGGAAAGAAATTGAAAAAAAAAAGAATTTTCAAATTAGAAAAGAAATATATACATTGAAGATATTCGCTCCGGCCTGGACTCGAACCCAGGCCACTCGCTTGGAAGACCAGCGGTCTAGCCATTAGGCTATCGGAGTTCTATCGAGCGGAGTCTTACTGCCTGACTGATACTGCCTGACTGACAGACTGACTGATACTGACTGACTGACTCACTGACTGACCGAGACTGACTGACTAACTGCCTGACTGACTGAGACTGGACTGACTGACTGACTGACTGACTAACTGACTGACTGAGACTGACTGACTGACTGCTTGACTCTCTGACTGGCTATTTCACTGACTGACTGAATGACTAAATGACTGACTGACACTGACTGACTGACTGCTAGACTACCTGACTGACTGCTTGACTGACTAACTGACTGGACAGGACTGACCGACTGACTGACTGACAGACTGACTGAATAAGGATGACTGACAGACTGACTGAATAAGGCTGACCGACTGACTGACTGCCTGACTGACTGACTGACTGAATGACTGACTGACTGACTGACCGAGACTGACTGACTGACTGACTGAGACTGGACTGGACTGACTGACTGACTGACTGACTGAGACTGACTGACTGCTTTAGTGACTAACTGACTGCACAGGACTGACCGACTGACTGACTGACTGCCTGACTGACTGACTGACTGAATGACTGACTGACTGAGACTAAATGACTGACTGCTTGACTGACTGGCTGAAGGACTAACTGACTGACTGAGTGACTGACTGACTGAGACTGAATGACTGAGTGCTTGACTGATTGACTGTCAGACTGACTGACTGACTTCGCAAAAGGGAAAAATAAAAAAAAAGAATTATAAAATTAGAAAAAAATATTTGCATTTAAGATTTCCTTTCCGGCCGGGACTCGAACCCAGTACCACGCGCTAGGAACCCAACGGTCTAGCCATTAGGCTATCGGAGCTCTGTCGATGGAAGTCTTAAATATAATAAAAACAAAAAATGCACCTTGGTAATTATTGATTCAAAAACTTTGAAATTTATAGGTCGAATAATTAAACTGACTCAGAATTTTTCTCCCTACATAAATAATCAATATTCGCAAAAGAGAAAAATTAAAAAAAAAGAAGAAGAAATTTCAAATTAGAAACTAAAAGTATACATTGAAGATTTTCGTTCAGGCTGGGACTCGAACCGGGGGCCACTCGCTTGGAAGCCTAACACTCTAGCCATTAGTCTATGGGAGCTCTGTCGGTGGGTGTTTTAAATATAATAAAAACAAAAAATGCACCTTGGTAATTGTTTATTTAAACACTTTGAAATCTTTGTGTCGAAAAATTAAACTGACTCAGAATTTTCTTCCCTACATAAATAATCAATAATTGCAAAGGAAAGAAATTGAAAAAAAAAAGAATTTTCAAATTAGAAAAGAAATATATACATTGAAGATATTCGCTCCGGCTGGGACTCGAACCCAGGCCACTCGCTTGGAAGACCAGCGGTCTAGCCATTAGGCTATCGGAGTTCTATCGAGCGGAGTCTTACTGCCTGACTGATACTGCCTGACTGACAGACTGACTCACTGACTGACTGATACTGACTGACTGACTCACTGACTGACCGAGACTGACTGACTAACTGCCTGACTGACTGAGACTGGACTGACTGACTGACTGACTGACTAACTGACTGACTGAGACTGACTGACTGACTGCTTGACTCTCTGACTGGCTATTTCACTGACTGACTGAATGACTAAATGACTGACTGACACTGACTGACTGACTGCTTGACTACCTGACTGACTGCTTGACTGACTAACTGACTGGACAGGACTGACCGACTGACTGACTGACAGACTGACTGAATAAGGATGACTGACAGACTGACTGAATAAGGCTGACCGACTGACTGACTGCCTGACTGACTGACTGACTGAATGACTGACTGACTGACTGACCGAGACTGACTGACTGACTGACTGAGACTGGACTGGACTGACTGACTGACTGACTGACTGAGACTGACTGACTGCTTTAGTGACTAACTGACTGCACAGGACTGACCGACTGACTGACTGACTGACTGCCTGACTGACTGACTGACTGAATGACTGACTGACTGAGACTAAATGACTGACTGCTTGACTGACTGGCTGAAGGACTAACTGACTGACTGAGTGACTGACTGACTGGACTGACTGACTGAGACTGAATGACTGAGTGCTTGACTGATTGACTGTCAGACTGACTGACTGACTTCGCAAAAGGGAAAAATAAAAAAAAAAGAATTATAAAATTAGAAAAAAATATTTGCATTTAAGATTTCCTTTCCGGCCGGGACTCGAACCCAGTACCACGCGCTAGGAACCCAACGGTCTAGCCATTAGGCTATCGGGGCTCTGTCGATGGAAGTCTTAAATATAATAAAAACAAGAAATGCACCTTGGTAATTATTGATTCAAACACTTTGAAATTTACAGGTCGAATAATTAAACTGACTCAGAATTTTTCTCCCTACATAAATAATCAATATTCGCAAAAGAGAAAAATTAAAAAAAAAAGAAGAAGAAATTTCAAATTAGAAACTAAAAGTATACATTGAAGATTTTCGTTCAGGCTGGGACTCGAACCCAGGGCCACTCGCTTGGAAGCCTAACACTCTAGTCATTAGTCTATGGGAGCTCTGTCGGTGGGAGTTTTAAATATAATAAAAACAAAAAATGCACCTTGGTAATTGTTTATTTAAACACTTTGAAATCTTCGTGTCGAAAAATTAAACTGACTCAGAATTTTCTCCCCTACATAAATAATCAATAATTGCAAAGGAAAGAAATTGAAAAAAAAAAGAATTTTCAAATTAGAAAAGAAATATATACATTGAAGATATTCGCTCCGGCTGGGACTCGAACCCAGGCCACTCGCTTGGAAGACCAGCGGTCTAGCCATTAGGCTATCGGAGTTCTGTCGAGCGGAGTCTTACTGCCTGACTGATACTGCCTGACTGACAGACTGACTCACTGACTGACTGATACTGACTGACTGACTCACTGACTGACCGAGACTGACTGACTAACTGCCTGACTGACTGAGACTGGACTGACTGACTGACTGACTGACTGACTTACTAACTGACTGACTGAGACTGACTGACTGCTTGACTGACTAACTGACTGGACAGGACTGACCGACTGACTGACTGACAGACTGACTGAATAAGGATGACTGACAGACTGACTGAATAAGGCTGACTGACTGACAGACTGATTGAATAAGGCTGACCGACTGACTGACTGCCTGACTGACTGACTGAATGACTGACTGACTGACTGACCGAGACTGACTGACTGACTGACTGAGACTGGACTGGACTGACTGACTGACTGACTGACTGAGACTGACTGACTGCTTTAGTGACTAACTGACTGCACAGGACTGACCGACTGACTGACTGACTGACTGCCTGACTGACTGACTGACTGAATGACTGACTGACTGAGACTAAATGACTGACTGCTTGACTGACTGGCTGAAGGACTAACTGACTGACTGAGTGACTGACTGACTGGACTGACTGACTGAGACTGAATGACTGAGTGCTTGACTGATTGACTGTCAGACTGACTGACTGACTTCGCAAAAGGGAAAAATAAAAAAAAAAGAATTATAAAATTAGAAAAAAATATTTGCATTTAAGATTTCCTTTCCGGCTGGGATTTGAACCCAGGGCGACACTCATGGAAGCCCAACGCTCTCGCCAATATACTATCGGATCTCTGTTGATCGGTGTCTTAATTATAATAAAAACAAGTAATGCACCTTGGTAATTATTGATCTAAAATCTTTGAAATCTAAAGGTCGAATGATTAAACTGACTCAGAATTTTCTTCCGTACATAAATAATCGATATTTGCAAAAGAAAGAAAATGAAAAAAAAAAGAATTTTCAAATTAGAAAAGGTATATATACATTGAAGATTTTCGTTCCGGCCAGGACTCGAACCCAGTACCACGCGCTAGGAACCCAACGGTCTAGCCATTAGGCTATCGGAGCTCTGTCGATGGAAGTCTTAAATATAATAAAAACAAAAAATGCACCTTGGTAATTATTGATTCAAACACTTTGAAATTTACAGGTCGAATAATTAAACTGACTCAGAATTTTTCTCCCTACATAAATAATCAATATTCGCAAAAGAGAAAAATTAAAAAAAAAAAGAGGAAGAAATTTCAAATTAGAAACTAAAAGTATGCATTGAAGATCTTCGTTCAGGCTGGGACTCGAACCCAGGGCCACTCGCTTGGAAGCCTAACACTCTAGCCATTAGTCTATGGGAGCTCTGTCGGTGGGAGATTTAAATATAATAAAAACAAAAAATGCACCTTGGTAATTGTTTATTTAAACACTTTGAAATCTTTGTGTCGAAAAATTAAACTGATTCAGAATTTTCTCCCCTACATAAATAATCAATAATTGCAAAGGAAAGAAATTGAAAAAAAAAAGAATTTTCAAATTAGAAAAGAAATATATACATTGAAGATATTCGCTCCGGCTGGGACTCGAACCCAGGCCACTCGCTTGGAAGACCAGCGGTCTAGCCATTAGGCTATCGGAGTTCTGTCGAGCGGAGTCTTACTGCCTGACTGATACTGCCTGACTGACAGACTGACTCACTGACTGACTGATACTGACTGACTGACTCACTGACTGACCGAGACTGACTGACTAACTGCCTGACTGACTGAGACTGGACTGACTGACTGACTGACTGACTGACTTACTAACTGACTGACTGAGACTGACTGACTGACTGCTTGACTCTCTGACTGGCTATTTCACTGACTGACTGAATGACTAAATGACTGACTGACACTGACTGACTGACTGCTTGACTACCTGACTGACTGCTTGACTGACTAACTGACTGGACAGGACTGACCGACTGACTGACTGACAGACTGACTGAATAAGGATGACTGACAGACTGACTGAATAAGGCTGACTGACTGACTGACTGACAGACTGACTGAATAAGGCTGACCGACTGACTGACTGCCTGACTGACTGACTGAATGACTGACTGACTGACTGACCGAGACTGACTGACTGACTGACTGAGACTGGACTGGACTAACTGACTGACTGACTGACTGAGACTGGACTGGACTGACTGACTGACTGACTGACTGAGACTGACTGACTGCTTTAGTGACTAACTGACTGCACAGGACTGACCGACTGACTGACTGCCTGACTGACTGACTGACTGAATGACTGACTGACTGAGACTAAATGACTGACTGCTTGACTGACTGGCTGAAGGACTAACTGACTGACTGAGTGACTGACTGACTGGACTGACTGACTGAGACTGAATGACTGAGTGCTTGACTGATTGACTGTCAGACTGACTGACTGACTTCGCAAAAGGGAAAAATAAAAAAAAAAGAATTATAAAATTAGAAAAAAATATTTGCATTTAAGATTTCCTTTCCGGCCGGGACTCGAACCCAGTACCACGCGCTAGGAACCCAACGGTCTAGCCATTAGGCTATCGGAGCTCTGTCGATGGAAGTCTTAAATATAATAAAAACAAAAAATGCACCTTGGTAATTATTGATTCAAACACTTTGAAATTTACAGGTCGAATAATTAAACTGACTCAGAATTTTTCTCCCTACATAAATAATCAATATTCGCAAAAGAGAAAAATTAAAAAAAAAAGAAGAAGAAATTTCAAATTAGAAACTAAAAGTATACATTGAAGATTTTCGTTCAGGCTGGGACTCGAACACAGGGCCACTCGCTTGGAAGCCTAACACTCTAGCCATTAGTCTATGGAAGCTCTGTCGGTGGGAGTTTTAAATATAATAAAAACAAAAAATGCACCTTGGTAATTGTTTATTTAAACACTTTGAAATCTTCGTGTCGAAAAATTAAACTGACTCAGAATTTTCTTCCCTACATAAATAATCAATAATTGCAAAGGAAAGAAATTGAAAAAAAAAGAATTTTCAAATTAGAAAAGAAATATATACATTGAAGATATTCGCTCCGGCTGGGACTCGAACCCAGGCCACTCGCTTGGAAGACCAGCGGTCTAGCCATTAGGCTATCGGAGTTATGTCGAGCGGAGTCTTACTGCCTGACTGATACTGCCTGACTGACAGACTGACTCACTGACTGACTGATACTGACTGACTGACTCACTGACTGACCGAGACTGACTGACCGAGACTGACTGAGACTGGACTGACTGACTGACTGACTGACTGACTGACTAACTGACTGACTGAGACTGACTGACTGACTGCTTGACTCTCTGACTGGCTATTTCACTGACTGACTGAATGACTAAATGACTGACTGACACTGACTGACTGACTGCTTGACTACCTGACTGACTGCTTGACTGACTAACTGACTGGACAGGACTGACCGACTGACTGACAGACAGACTGACTGAATAAGGATGACTGGCAGACTGACTTAATAAGGCTGACTGAATGACTCACAGACTGACTGAATAAGGCTGACCGACTGACTGACTGCCTGACTGACTGACTGACTGAATGACTGACTGACCGAGACTGACTGACTGACTGAGACTGGACTGGACTGGACAGACTGACTGACTGACTGACTGAGACTGACTGACTGCTTTAGTGACTAACTGACTGCACAGGACTGACCGACTGACTGACTGACTAACTGCCTGACTGACTGACTGACTGAATGACTGACTGACTGAGACTAAATGACTGACTGCTTGACTGACTGGCTGAAGGACTAACTGACTGACTGAGTGACTGACTGACTGGACTGACTGACTGAGTGCTTGACTGATTGACTGTCAGACTGACTGACAGACTTCGCAAAAGGGAAAAATAAAAAAAAAAAAATTAGAAAAAAATATTTGCATTTAAGATTTCCTTTCCGGCTGAGATTTGAACCCAGGGCGACACTCATGGAAGCCCAACGCTCTCGCCAATATACTATCGGATCTCTGTTGATCGGTGTCTTAATTATAATAAAAACAAAAAATGCACCTTAGTAATTATTGATCTAAAATCTTTGAAATCTAAAGGTCGAATGATTAAACTGACTCAGAATTTTCTTCCGAACGATAAATAATCCATATTTGCAAAAGAAAGAAATTGAAAAAAAAAAAGAAACTTCAAATTAGAAGAGAAATATATACATATAAGATTTTCGTTCCGGCCGGGACTCGAACCCAGTACCACGCGCTTGGAACCCACCGGTCTAGCCATTAGGCTATCGGAGCTCTGTCGTTGGAAGTCTTAAATATAATAAAAACAAAAAATGCACCTTGGTAATTATTGATTCAAACACTTTGAAATTTACAGGTCGAATAATTAAACTGACTCAGAATTTTTCTCCCTACATAAATAATCAATATTCGCAAAAGAGAAAAATTAAAAAAAAAGAAGAAGAAATTTCAAATTAGAATCTAAAAGTATACATTGAAGATTTTCGTTCAGGCTGGGACTCGAACCCAGGGCCACTCGCTTGGAAGCCTAACACTCTAGCCATTAGTCTATGGGAGCTCTGTCGGTGGGAGTTTTAAATATAATAAAAACAAAAAATGCACCTTGGTAATTGTTTATTTAAACACTTTGAAATCTTTGTGTCGAAAAATTAAACTGACTCAGAATTTTCTTCCCTACATAAATAATCAATAATTGCAAAGGAAAGAAATTGAAAAAAAAAAGAATTTTCAAATTAGAAAAGAAATATATACATTGAAGATATTCGCTCCGGCTGGGACTCGAACCCAGGCCACTCGCTTGGAAGACCAGCGGTCTAGCCATTAGGCTATCGGAGTTCTGTCGAGCGGAGTCTTACTGCCTGACTGATACTGCCTGACTGACAGACTGACTCACTGACTGACTGATACTGACTGACTGACTCACTGACTGACCGAGACTGACTGACTAACTGCCTGACTGACTGAGACTGGACTGACTGACTGACTGACTGACTGACTGACTAACTGACTGACTGAGACTGACTGACTGACTGCTTGACTCTCTGACTGGCTATTTCACTGACTGACTGAATGACTAAATGACTGACTGACACTGACTGACTGACTGCTTGACTGCCTGACTGACTGCTTGACTGACAAACTGACTGGACAGGACTGACCGACTGACTGGCTGACAGACTGACAAACTGACTGGACAGGACTGACCGACTGACTGACTGACAGACTGACTGAATAAGGATGACTGACAGACTGACTGAATAAGGCTGACTGACTGACTGACTGACAGACTGACTGAATAAGGCTGACCGACTGACTGACTGCCTGACTGACTGACTGACTGAATGACTGACTGACTGACTGACCGAGACTGACTGACTGACTGACTGAGACTGGACTGGACTGACTGACTGACTGACTGACTGCTTTAGTGACTAACTGACTGCACAGGACTGACCGACTGACTGACTGACTGACTGCCTGACTGACTGACTGACTGAATGACTGACTGACTGAGACTAAATGACTGACTGCTTGACTGACTGGCTGAAGGACTAACTGACTGACTGACTGGACTGACTGACTGAGACTGAATGACTGAGTGCTTGACTGATTGACTGTCAGACTGACTGACTGACTTCGCAAAAGGGAAAAATAAAAAAAAAAGAATTATAAAATTAGAAAAAAAATATTTGCATTTAAGATTTCCTTTCCGGCCGGGACTCGAACCCAGTACCACGCGCTAGGAACCCAACGGTCTAGCCATTAGGCTATCGGAGCTCTGTCGATGGAAGTCTTAAATATAATAAAAACAAAAAATGCACCTTGGTAATTATTGATTCAAACACTTTGAAATTTACAGGTCGAATAATTAAACTGACTCAGAATTTTTCTCCCTACATAAATAATCAATATTCGCAAAAGAGAAAAATTTAAAAAAAAGAAGAAGAAATTTCAAATTAGAAACTAAAAGTATACATTGAAGATTTTCGTTCAGGCTGGGACTCGAACCCAGGGCCACTCGCTTGGAAGCCTAACACTCTAGCCATTAGTCTATGGGAGCTCTGGAGGTGGGAGTTTTAAATATAATAAAAACAAAAAATGCACCTTGGTAATTGTTTATTTAAACACTTTGAAATCTTCGTGTCGAAAAATTAAACTGACTCAGAATTTTCTTCCCTACATAAATAATCAATAATTGCAAAGGAAAGAAATTGAAAAAAAAAGAATTTTCAAATTAGAAAAGAAATATATACATTGAAGATATTCGCTCCGGCTGGGACTCGAACCCAGGCCACTCGCTTGGAAGACCAGCGGTCTAGCCATTAGGCTATCGGAGTTCTGTCGAGCGGAGTCTTACTGCCTGACTGATACTGCCTGACTGACAGACTGACTCACTGACTGACTGATACTGACTGACTGACTCACTGACTGACCGAGACTGACTGACTAACTGCCTGACTGACTGAGACTGGACTGACTGACTGACTGACTGACTGACTGACTAACTGACTGACTGAGACTGACTGACTGACTGCTTGACTCTCTGACTGGCTATTTCACTGACTGACTGAATGACTAAATGACTGACTGACACTGACTGACTGACTGCTTGACTGCCTGACTGACTGCTTGACTGACAAACTGACTGGACAGGACTGACCGACTGACTGGCTGACAGACTGACAAACTGACTGGACAGGACTGACCGACTGACTGACTGACAGACTGACTGAATAAGGATGACTGACAGACTGACTGAATAAGGCTGACTGACTGACTGACTGACAGACTGACTGAATAAGGCTGACCGACTGACTGACTGCCTGACTGACTGACTGACTGAATGACTGACTGACTGACTGTCCGAGACTGACTGACTGACTGACTGAGACTGGACTGGACTGACTGACTGACTGACTGACTGAGACTGACTGACTGCTTTAGTGACTAACTGACTGCACAGGACTGACCGACTGACTGACTGACTGACTGCCTGACTGACTGACTGACTGAATGACTGACTGACTGAGACTAAATGACTGACTGCTTGACTGACTGGCTGAAGGACTAACTGACTGACTGAGTGACTGACTGACTGAGACTGAATGACTGAGTGCTTGACTGATTAAATGTCAGACTGACTGACTGACTTCGCAAAAGGGAAAAATAAAAAAAAAAGAATTATAAAAAAATATTTGCATTTAAGATTTCCTTTCCGTCCGGGACTCGAACCCAGTACCACGCGCTAGGAACCCAACGGTCTAGCCATTAGGCTATCGGAGCTCTGTAGATGGAAGTCTTAAATATAATAAAAACAAAAAATGCACCTTGGTAATTATTGATTCAAACACTTTGAAATTTACAGGTCGAATAATTAAACTGACTCAGAATTTTTCTCCCTACATAAATAATCAATATTCGCAAAAGAGAAAAATTAAAAAAAAAAAAGAAGAAGAAATTTCAAATTAGAAACTAAAAGTATACATTGAAGATTTTCGTTCAGGCTGGGACTCGAACCCAGGGCCACTCGCTTGGAAGCCTAACACTCTAGCCATTAGTCTATTGGAGCTCTGGCGGTGGGAGCTTTAAATATAATAAAAACAAAAAATGCACCTTGGTAATTGTTTATTTAAACACTTTGAAATCTTCGTGTCAAAAAATTAAACTGACTCAGAATTTTCTTCCCTACATAAATAATCAATAATTGCAAAGGAAAGAAATTGAAAAAAAAAAGAATTTTCAAATTAGAAAAGAAATATATACATTGAAGATATTCGCTCCGGCTGGGACTCGAACCCAGGCCACTCGCTTGGAAGACCAGCGGTCTAGCCATTAGGCTATCGGAGTTCTGTCGAGCGGAGTCTTACTGCCTGACTGATACTGCCTGACTGACAGACTGACTCACTGACTGACTGATACTGACTGACTGACTCACTGACTGACCGAGACTGACTGACTAACTGCCTGACTGACTGAGACTGGACTGACTGACTGACTGACTGACTAACTGACTGACTGAGACTGACTGACTGACTGCCTGACTCTCTGACTGGCTATTTCACTGACTGACTGAATGACTAAATGACTGACTGACACTGACTGACTGACTGCTTGACTACCTGACTGACTGCTTGACTGACTAACTGACTGGACAGGACTGACCGACTGACTGACTGACAGACTGACTGAATAAGGATGACTGACAGACTGACTGAATAAGGCTGACTGACTGACTGACTGACAGACTGACTGAATAAGGCTGACCGACTGACTGACTGCCTGACTGACTGACTGACTGAATGACTGACTGACTGACTGACCGAGACTGACTGACTGACTGAATGACTGACTGACTGACTGACCGAGACTGACTGACTGACTGACTGAGACTGGACTGACTGACTGACTGACTGACTGACTGAGACTGACTGACTGCTTTAGTGACTTACTGACTGCACAGGACTGACCGACTGACTGACTGACTGACTGCCTGACTGACTGACTGAATGACTGACTGACTGAGACTAAATGACTGACTGCTTGACTGACTGGCTGAAGGACTAACTGACTGACTGAGTGACTGACTGACTGGACTGACTGACTGAGACTGAATGACTGAGTGCTTGACTGATTGACTGTCAGACTGACTGACTGACTTCGCAAAAGGGAAAAGTAAAAAAAAAGAATTATAAAATTAGAAAAAAATACTTGCATTTAAGATTTCCTTTCCGGCTGGGATTTGAACCCAGGGCGACACTCATGGAAGCCCAACGCTCCCGCCAATATAATATCGGATCTCTGTTGATCGGTGTCTTAATTATAATAAAAACAAAAAATGCACCTTAGTAATTATTGATCTAAAATCTTTAAAATCTAAAGGTCGAATGATTAAACTGACTCAGAATTTTCTTCCGTACATAAATAATCCATATTTGCAAAAGAAAGAAATTGAAAAAAAAAGAACTTCAAATTAGAAGAGAAATATATACATGGAAGATTTTCGTTCCGGCCGGGACTGGAACCCAGTACCACGCGCTTGGAACCCAACGGTCTAGCCATTAGGCTATCGGAGCTCTGTCGATGGAAGTCTTAAATATAATAAAAACAAAAAATGCACCTTGGTAATTATTGATTCAAACACTTTGAAATTTACAGGTCGAATAATTAAACTGACTCAGAATTTTTCTCCCTACATAAATAATCAATATTCGCAAAAGAGAAAAATTAAAAAAAAAAAGAAGAAGAAATTTCAAATTAGAAACTAAAAGTATACATTGAAGATTTTCGTTCAGGCTGGGACTCGAACCCAGGGCCACTCGCTTGGAAGCCTGACACTCTAGCCATTAGTCTATGGGAGCTCTGTCGGTGGGAGTTTTAAATATAATAAAAACAAAAAATGCACCTTGGTAATTGTTTATTTAAACACTTTGAAATCTTCGTGTCGAAAAATTAAACTGACTCAGAATTTTCTTCCCTACATAAATAATCAATAATTGCAAAGGAAAGAAATTGAAAAAAAAAAGAATTTTCAAATTGGAAAAGAAATATATACATTGAAGATATTCGCTCCGGCTGGGACTCGAACCCAGGCCACTCGCTTGGAAGACCAGCGGTCTAGCCATTAGGCTATCGGAGTTCTGTCGAGCGGAGTCTTACTGCCTGACTGATACTGCCTGACTGACAGACTGACTCACTGACTGACTGATACTGACTGACTGACTCAGTGACTGACCGAGACTGACTGACTAACTGCCTGACTGACTGAGACTGGACTGACTGACTGACTGACTGACTGACTGACTAACTGACTGACTGAGACTGACTGACTGACTGCTTGACTCTCTGACTGGCTATTTCACTGACTGACTGAATGACTAAATGACTGACTGACACTGACTGACTGACTGCTTGACTACCTGACTGACTGCTTGACTGACTAACTGACTGGACAGGACTGACCGACTGACTGACTGACAGACTGACTGAATAAGGATGACTGACAGACTGACTGAATAAGGCTGACTGACTGACTGACTGACAGACTGACTGAATAAGGCTGACCGACTGACTGACTGCCTGACTGACTGACTGACTGAATGACTGACTGACTGACTGACCGAGACTGACTGACTGACTGACTGAGACTGGACTGGACTGACTGACTGACTGACTGACTGAGACTGACTGACTGCTTTAGTGACTAACTGACTGCACAGGACTGACCGACTGACCGACTGACTGACTGACTGACTGCCTGACTGACTGACTGACTGAATGACTGACTGACTGAGACTAAATGACTGACTGACTGAGACTAAATGACTGACTGCTTGACTGACTGGCTGAAGGACTAACTGACTGACTGAGTGACTGACTGACTGGACTGACTGACTGAGACTGAATGACTGAGTGCTTGACTGATTGACTGTCAGACTGACTGACTGACTTCGCAAAAGGGAAAAATAAAAAAAAAGAATTATAAAAAAATATTTGCATTTAAGATTTCCTTTCCGGCTGGGATTTGAACCCAGGGCGACACTCATGGAAGCCCAACGCTCTCGCCAATATAATATCGGATCTCTGTTGATCGGTGTCTTAATTATAATAAAAACAAAAAATGCACCTTAGTAATTATTGATCTAAAATCTTTGAAATCTAAAGGTCGAATGATTAAACTGACTCAGAATTTTCTTCCGTACATAAATAATCCATATTTGCAAAAGAAAGAAATTGAAAAAAAAAAAGAACTTCAAATTAGAAGAGAAATATATACATGGAAGATTTTCGTTCCGGCCGGGACTGGAACCCAGTACCACGCGCTTGGAACCCAACGGTCTAGCCATTAGGCTATCGGAGCTCTGTCGATGGAAGTCTTAAATATAATAAAAACAAAAAATGCACCTTGGTAATTATTGATTCAAACACTTTGAAATTTACAGGTCGAATAATTAAACTGACTCAGAATTTTTCTCCCTACATAAATAATCAATATTCGCAAAAGAGAAAAATTAAAAAAAAAAAGAAGAAGAAATTTCAAATTAAAAACTAAAAGTATACATTGAAGATTTTCGTTCAGGCTGGGACTCGAACCCAGGGCCACTCGCTTGGAAGCCTAACCCTCTAGCCATTAGTCTATGGGAGCTCTGTCGGTGGGAGTTTTAAATATAATAAAAACAAAAAATGCACCTTGGTAATTGTTTATTTAAACACTTTGAAATCTTCGTGTCGAAAAATTAAACTGACTCAGAATTTTCTTCCCTACATAAATAATCAATAATTGCAAAGGAAAGAAATTGAAAAAAAAAAGAATTTTCAAATTGGAAAAGAAATATATACATTGAAGATATTCGCTCCGGCTGGGACTCGAACCCAGGCCACTCGCTTGGAAGACCAGCGGTCTAGCCATTAGGCTATCGGAGTTCTGTCGAGCGGAGTCTTACTGCCTGACTGATACTGCCTGACTGACAGACTGACTCACTGACTGACTGATACTGACTGACTGACTCACTGACTGACCGAGACTGACTGACTAACTGCCTGACTGACTGAGACTGGACTGACTGACTGACTGACTGACTGACTGACTAACTGACTGACTGAGACTGACTGACTGACTGCTTGACTCTCTGACTGGCTATTTCACTGACTGACTGAATGACTAAATGACTGACTGACACTGACTGACTGACTGCTTGACTACCTGACTGACTGCTTGACTGACTAACTGACTGGACAGGACTGACCGACTGACTGACTGACAGACTGACTGAATAAGGATGACTGACAGACTGACTGAATAAGGCTGACTGACTGACTGACTGACAGACTGACTGAATAAGGCTGACCGACTGACTGACTGCCTGACTGACTGACTGACTGAATGACTGACTGACTGACTGACCGAGACTGACTGACTGACTGACTGAGACTGGACTGGACTGACTGACTGACTGACTGACTGAGACTGACTGACTGCTTTAGTGACTAACTGACTGCACAGGACTGACCGACTGACCGACTGACTGACTGACTGACTGCCTGACTGACTGACTGACTGAATGACTGACTGACTGAGACTAAATGACTGACTGACTGAGACTAAATGACTGACTGCTTGACTGACTGGCTGAAGGACTAACTGACTGACTGAGTGACTGACTGACTGGACTGACTGACTGAGACTGAATGACTGAGTGCTTGACTGATTGACTGTCAGACTGACTGACTGACTTCGCAAAAGGGAAAAATAAAAAAAAAGAATTATAAAAAAATATTTGCATTTAAGATTTCCTTTCCGGCTGGGATTTGAACCCAGGGCGACACTCATGGAAGCCCAACGCTCTCGCCAATATAATATCGGATCTCTGTTGATCGGTGTCTTAATTATAATAAAAACAAAAAATGCACCTTAGTAATTATTGATCTAAAATCTTTGAAATCTAAAGGTCGAATGATTAAACTGACTCAGAATTTTCTTCCGTACATAAATAATCCATATTTGCAAAAGAAAGAAATTGAAAAAAAAAAGAACTTCAAATTAGAAGAGAAATATATACATGGAAGATTTTCGTTCCGGCCGGGACTCGAACCCAGTACCACGCGCTTGGAACCCAACGGTCTAGCCATTAGGCTATCGGAGCTCTGTCGATGGAAGTCTTAAATATAATAAAAACAAAAAATGCACCTTGGTAATTATTGATTCAAACACTTTGAAATTTACAGGTCGAATAATTAAACTGACTCAGAATTTTTCTCCCTACATAAATAATCAATATTCGCAAAAGAGAAAAATTAAAAAAAAAAGAAGAAGAAATTTCAAATTAGAAACTAAAAGTATACATTGAAGATTTTCGTTCAGGCTGGGACGCGAACCCAGGGCCACTCGCTTGGAAGCCTAACACTCAAGCCATTAGTCTATGGGAGCTCTGTCGGTGGGAGTTTTAAATATAATAAAAACAAAAAATGCACCTTGGTAATTGTTTATTTAAACACTTTGAAATCTTCGTGTCGAAAAATTAAACTAACTCAGAATTTTCTTCCCTACATAAATAATCAATAATTGCAAAGGAAAGAAATTGAAAAAAAAAAGAATTTTCAAATTAGAAAAGAAATATATACATTGAAGATATTCGCTCCGGCTGGGACTCGAACCCAGGCCACTCGCTTGGAAGACCAGCGGTCTAGCCATTAGGCTATCGGAGTTCTGTCGAGCGGAGTCTTACTGCCTGACTGATACTGCCTGACTGACAGACTGACTCACTGACTGACTGATACTGACTGACTGACTCACTGACTGACCGAGACTGACTGACTAACTGCCTGACTGACTGAGACTGGACTGACTGACTGACTGACTGACTGACTGACTAACTGACTGACTGAGACTGACTGACTGACTGCTTGACTCTCTGACTGGCTATTTCACTGACTGACTGAATGACTAAATGACTGACTGACACTGACTGACTGACTGCTTGACTACCTGACTGACTGCTTGACTGACTAACTGACTGGACAGGACTGACCGACAGACTGACTGACAGACTGACTGAATAAGGATGACTGACAGACTGACTGAATAAGGCTGACTGACTGACTGACTGACAGACTGACTGAATAAGGCTGACCGACTGACTGACTGCCTGACTGACTGACTGACTGAATGACTGACTGACTGACTGACCGAGACTGACTGACTGACTGACTGAGACTGGACTGGACTGACTGACTGACTGACTGACTGACTGAGACTGACTGACTGCTTTAGTGACTAACTGACTGCACAGGACTGACCGACTGACTGACTGACTGACTGACTGACTGAATGACTGACTGACTGAGACTAAATGACTGACTGCTTGACTGACTGGCTGAAGGACTAACTGACTGACTGAGTGACTGACTGACTGGACTGACTGACTGAGACTGAATGACTGAGTGCTTGACTGATTGACTGTCAGACTGACTGACTGACTTCGCAAAAGGGAAAAATAAAAAAAAATTATAAAATTAGAAAAAAATATTTGCATTTAAGATTTCCTTTCCGGCTGGGATTTGAACCCAGGGCGACACTCATGGAAGCCCAACGCTCTCGCCAATATACTATCGGATCTCTGTTGATCGGTGTCTTAATTATAATAAAAACAAAAAATGCACCTTAGTAATTATTGATCTAAAATCTTTGAAATCTAAAGGTCGAATGATTAAACTGACTCAGAATTTTCTTCCGCCCATAAATAATCCATATTTGCAAAAGAAAGAAATTGAAAAAAAAAAAGAATCTTCAAATTAGAAGAGAAATATATACACTGAAGATTTTCGTTCCGGCCGGGACTCGAACCCAGTACCACGCGCTTGGAACCCAACGGTCTAGCCATTAGGCTATCGATGCTCTGTCAATGGAAGTCTTAAATATAATAAAAACAAAAAATGCACCTTGGTAATTATTGATTCAAACACTTTGAAATTTACAGGTCGAATAATTAAACTGACTCAGAATTTTTCTCCCTACATAAATAATCAATATTCGCAAAAGAGAAAAATTAAAAAAAAAAAGAAGAAGAAATTTCAAATTAGAAACTAAAAGTATACATTGAAGATTTTGGTTCAGGCTGGGACTCGAACCCAGGGCCACTCGCTTGGAAGCCTAACACTCTAGCCATTAGTCTATGGGAGCTCTGTCGGTGGGAGTTTTAAATATAATAAAAACAAAAAATGCACCTTGGTAATTGTTTATTTAAACACTTTGAAATCTTCGTGTCGAAAAATTAAACTGACTCAGAATTTTCTTCCCTACATAAATAATCAATAATTGCAAAGGAAAGAAATTGAAAAAAAAAAGAATTTTCAAATTAGAAAAGAAATATATACATTGAAGATATTCGCTCCGGCTGGGACTCGAACCCAGGCCACTCGCTTGGAAGACCAGCGGTCTAGCCATTAGGCTATCGGAGTTCTGTCGAGCGGAGTCTTACTGCCTGACTGATACTGCCTGACTGACAGACTGACTCACTGACTGACTGATACTGACTGACTGACTCACTGACTGACCGAGACTGACTGACTAACTGCCTGACTGACTGAGACTGGACTGACTGACTGACTGACTGACTGACTGACTAACTGACTGACTGAGACTGACTGACTGACTGACTAACTGACTGACTGAGACTGACTGACTGACTGCTTGACTCTCTGACTGGCTATTTCACTGACTGAGACTGACTGACTGACTGCTTGACTCTCTGACTGGCTATTTCACTGACTGAGACTGACTGACTGACTGCTTGACTCTCTGACTGGCTATTTCACTGACTGACTGAATGACTAAATGACTGACTGACACTGACTGACTGACTGCTTGACTACCTGACTGACTGCTTGACTGACTAACTGACTGGACAGGACTGACCGACAGACTGACTGACAGACTGACTGAATAAGGATGACTGACAGACTGACTGAATAAGACTGACTGACTGACTGACTGACAGACTGACTGAATAAGGCTGACCGACTGACTGACTGCCTGACTGACTGACTGACTGAATGACTGACTGACTGACTGACCGAGACTGACTGACTGACTGACTGAGACTGGACTGTACTGACTGACTGACTGAATGCTTTAGTGACTAACTGACTGCACAGGACTGACCGACTGACTGACTGACTGACTGCCTGACTGACTGACTGACTGAATGAATGACTGACTGAGACTAAATGACTGACTGCTTGACTGACTGGCTGAAGGACTAACTGACTGACTGAGTGACTGACTGACTGAGACTGAATGACTGAGTGCTTGACTGATTGACTGTCAGACTGACTGACTGACTTCGCAAAAGGGAAAAATAAAAATTAAAAAAGAATTATAAAATTAGAAAAAAAATTTTGCATTTAAGATTTCCTTTCCGGCCGGGACTCGAACCCAGTACCACGCGCTAGGAACCCAACGGTCTAGCCATTAGGCTATCGGAGCTCTGTCGATGGAAGTCTTAAATATAATAAAAACAAAAAATGCACCTTGGTAATTATTGATTCAAACACTTTGAAATTTACAGGTCGAATAATTAAACTGACTCAGAATTTTTCTCCCTACATAAATAATCAATATTCGCAAAAGAGAAAAATTAAAAAAAAGAAGAAGAAATTTCAAATTACAAACTAAAAGTATACATTGAAGATTTTCGTTCAGGCTGGGACTCGAACCCAGGGCCACTCGCTTGGAAGCCTAACACTCTAGCCATTAGTCTATGGGAGTTCTGTCGGTGGGAGTTTTAAATATAATAAAAACAAAAAATGCACCTTGGTAATTGTTTATTTAAACACTTTGAAATCTTTGTGTCGAAAAATTAAACTGACTCAGAATTTTCTTCCCTACATAAATAATCAATAATTGCAAAGGAAGGAAATTGAAAAAAAAAGAATTTTCAAATTAGAAAAGAAATATATACATTGAAGATATTCGCTCCGGCTGGGACTCGAACCCAGGCCACTCGCTTGGAAGACCAGCGGTCTAGCCATTAGGCTATCAGAGTTCTGTCGAGCGGAGTCTTACTGCCTGACTGATACTGCCTGACTGACAGACTGACTCACTGACTGACTGATACTGACTGACTGACTCACTGACTGACCGAGACTGACTGACTAACTGCCTGACTGACTGAGACTGGACTGACTGACTGACTGACTGACTGACTGACTAACTGACTGACTGAGACTGACTGACTGACTGCTTGACTCTCTGACTGGCTATTTCACAGACTGACTGAATGACTAAATGACTGACTGACACTGACTGACTGACTGCTTGACTGACTTACTGACTGGACAGGACTGACCGACTGACTGACTGACAGACTGACTGAATAAGGATGACTGACAGACGGACTGAATAAGGCTGACTGACTGACTGACTGACAGACTGACTGAATAAGGCTGACCGACTGACTGACTGCCTGACTGACTGACTGACTGAATGACTGACTGACTGAGACTAAATGACTGACTGCTTGACTGACTGGCTGAAGGACTAACTGACTGACTGAGTGACTGACTGACTGGACTGACTGACTGAGACGGAATGACTGAGTGCTTGACTGATTGACTGTCAGACTGACTGACTGACTTCGCAAAAGGGAAAAATAAAAAAAAAATTATAAAATTAGAAAAAAATATTTGCATTTAAGATTTCCTTTCCGGCTGGGATTTGAACCCAGGGCGACACTCATGGAAACCCAACGCTCTCGCCAATATACTATCGGATCTCTGTTGATCGGTGTCTTAATTATAATAAAAACAAAAAATGCACCTTAGTAATTATTGATCTAAAATCTTTGAAATCTAAAGGTCGAATGATTAAACTGACTCAGAATTTTCTTCCGCACATAAATAATCCATATTTGCAAAAGAAAGAAATTGAAAAAAAAAAAGAATCTTCAAATTAGAAGAGAAATATATACACGGAAGATTTTCGTTCCGGCCGGGACTCGAACCCAGTACCACGCACTTGGAACCCAACGGTCTAGCCATTAGGCTATCGGAGCTCTGTCGATGGAAGTCTTAAATATAATAAAAACAAAAAATGCACCTTGGTAATTATTGATTCAAACACTTTGAAATTTACAGGTCGAATAATTAAACTGACTCAGAATTTTTCTCCCTACATAAATAATCAATATTCGCAAAAGAGAAAAATTAAAAAAAAAAGAAGAAGAAATTTCAAATTAGAAACTAAAAGTATACATTGAAGATTTTCGTTCAGGCTGGGACTCGAACCCAGGGCCACTCGATTGGAAGCCTAACACTCTAGCCATTAGTCTATGGGAGCTCTGTCGGTGGGAGTTTTAAATATAATAAAAACAAAAAATGCACCTTGGTAATTGTTTATTTAAACACTTTGAAATCTTTGTGTCGAAAAATTAAACTGACTCAGAATTTTCTTCCCTACATAAATAATCAATAATTGCAAAGGAAAGAAATTGAAAAAAAAAAGAATTTTCAAATTAGAAAAGAAATATATACATTGAAGATATTCGCTCCGGCTGGGACTCGAACCCAGGCCACTCGCTTGGAAGACCAGCGGTCTAGCCATTAGGCTATCGGAGTTCTGTCGAGCGGAGTCTTACTGCCTGACTGATACTGCCTGACTGACAGACTGACTCACTGACTGACTGATACTAACTGACTGACTCACTGACTGACCGAGACTGACTGACTAACTGCCTGACTGACTGAGACTGGACTGACTGACTGACTGACTGACTGACTAACTGACTGACTGAGACTGACTGACTGACTGCTTGTCTCTCTGACTGGCTATTTCACTGACTGACTGAATGACTAAATGACTGGCTGACTGACTGCTTGACTACCTGACTGACTGCTTGACTGACTAACTGACTGGACAGGACTGACCGACTGACTGACTGACAGACTGACTGAATAAGGATGACTGACAGACTGACTGAATAAGGCTGACTGAGTGACTGACTGACAGACTGACTGAATAAGGCTGACCGACTGACTGACTGCCTGACTGACTGACTGACTGACTGACTGACTGACCGAGACTGACTGACTGACTGACTGAGACTGGACTGTACTGACTGACTGACTGACTGCTTTAGTGACTAACTGACTGCACAGGACTGACCGACTGACTGACTGACTGACTGCCTGACTGACTGACTGACTGAATGAATGACTGACTGAGACTAAATGACTGACTGCTTGACTGACTGGCTGAAGGACTAACTGACTGACTGAGTGACTGACTGACTGGACTGACTGACTGAGACTGAATGACTGAGTGCTTGACTGATTGACTGTCAGACTGACTGACTGACTTCGCAAAAGGGAAAAATAAAAATTAAAAAAGAATTATAAAATTAGAAAAAAAATTTTGCATTTAAGATTTCCTTTCCGGCCGGGACTCGAACCCAGTACCACGCGCTAGGAACCCATCGGTCTAGCCATTAGGCTATCGGAGCTCTGTCGATGGAAGTCTTAAATATAATAAAAACAAAAAATGCACCTTGGTAATTATTGATTCAAACACTTTGAAATTTACAGGTCGAATAATTAAACTGACTCAGAAATTTTTCTCCCTACATAAATAATCAATATTCGCAAAAGAGAAAAATTAAAAAAAAAGAAGAAGAAATTTCAAATTACAAACTAAAAGTATACATTGAAGATTTTCGTTCAGGCTGGGACTCGAACCCAGGGCCACTCGCTTGGAAGCCTAACACTCTAGCCATTAGTCTATGGGAGTTCTGTCGGTGGGAGTTTTAAATATAATAAAAACAAAAAATGCACCTTGGTAATTGTTTATTTAAACACTTTGAAATCTTTGTGTCGAAAAATTAAACTGACTCAGAATTTTCTTCCCTACATAAATAATCAATAATTGCAAAGGAAAGAAATTGAAAAAAAAAGAATTTTCAAATTAGAAAAGAAATATATACATTGAAGATATTCGCTCCGGCTGGGACTCGAACCCAGGCCACTCGCTTGGAAGACCAGCGGTCTAGCCATTAGGCTATCGGAGTTCTGTCGAGCGGAGTCTTACTGCCTGACTGATACTGCCTGACTGACAGACTGACTCACTGACTGACTGATACTGACTGACTGACTCACTGACTGACCGAGACTGACTGACTAACTGCCTGACTGACTGAGACTGGACTGACTGACTGACTGACTGACTGACTGACTAACTGACTGACTGAGACTGACTGACTGACTGCTTGACTCTCTGACTGGCTATTTCACAGACTGACTGAATGACTAAATGACTGACTGACACTGACTGACTGACTGCTTGACTGACTTACTGACTGGACAGGACTGACCGACTGACTGACTGACAGACTGACTGAATAAGGATGACTGACAGACGGACTGAATAACGCTGACTGACTGACTGACTGACAGACTGACTGAATAAGGCTGACCGACTGACTGACTGCCTGACTGACTGACTGACTGAATGACTGACTGACTGAGACTAAATGACTGACTGCTTGACTGACTGGCTGAAGGACTAACTGACTGACTGAGTGACTGACTGACTGGACTGACTGACTGAGACTGAATGACTGAGTGCTTGACTGATTGACTGTCAGACTGACTGACTGACTTCGCAAAAGGGAAAAATAAAAAAAAAATTATAAAATTAGAAAAAAATATTTGCATTTAAGATTTCCTTTCCGGCTGGGATTTGAACCCATGGCGACACTCATGGAAGCCCAACGCTCTCGCCAATATACTATCGGATCTCTGTTGATCGGTGTCTTAATTATAATAAAAACAAAAAATGCACCTTAGTAATTATTGATCTAAAATCTTTGAAATCTAAAGGTCGAATGATTAAACTGACTCAGAATTTTCTTCCGCACATAAATAATCCATATTTGCAAAAGAAAGAAATTGAAAAAAAAAAGAATCTTCAAATTAGAAGAGAAATATATACACGGAAGATTTTCGTTCCGGCCGGGACTCGAACCCAGTACCACGCGCTTGGAACCCAACGGTCTAGCCATTAGGCTATCGGAGCTCTGTCGATGGAAGTCTTAAATATAATAAAAACAAAAAATGCACCTTGGTAATTATTGATTCAAACACTTTGAAATTTACAGGTCGAATAATTAAACTGACTCAGAATTTTTCTCCCTACATAAATAATCAATATTCGCAAAAGAGAAAAATTAAAAAAAAAAGAAGAAGAAATTTCAAATTAGAAACTAAAAGTATACATTGAAGATTTTCGTTCAGGCTGGGACTCGAACCCAGGGCCACTCGATTGGAAGCCTAACACTCTAGCCATTAGTCTATGGGAGCTCTGTCGGTGGGAGTTTTAAATATAATAAAAACAAAAAATGCACCTTGGTAATTGTTTATTTAAACACTTTGAAATCTTTGTGTCGAAAAATTAAACTGACTCAGAATTTTCTTCCCTACATAAATAATCAATAATTGCAAAGGAAAGAAATTGAAAAAAAAAAGAATTTTCAAATTAGAAAAGAAATATATACATTGAAGATATTCGCTCCGGCTGGGACTCGAACCCAGGCCACTCGCTTGGAAGACCAGCGGTCTAGCCATTAGGCTATCGGAGTTCTGTCGAGCGGAGTCTTACTGCCTGACTGATACTGCCTGACTGACAGACTGACTGATACTGACTGACTGATACTGACTGACTGACTCACTGACTGACCGAGACTGACTGACTAACTGCCTGACTGACTGAGACTGGACTGACTGACTGACTGACTGACTGACTGACTGACTAACTGACTGACTGAGACTGACTGACTGACTGCTTGTCTCTCTGACTGGCTATTTCACTGACTGACTGAATGACTAAATGACTGGCTGACTGACTGCTTGACTACCTGACTGACTGCTTGACTGACTAACTGACTGGACAGGACTGACCGACTGACTGACTGACAGACTGACTGAATAAGGATGACTGACAGACTGACTGAATAAGGCTGACTGACTGACTGACTGACAGACTGACTGAATAAGGCTGACCGACTGACTGACTGCCTGACTGACTGACTGACTGAATGACTGACTGACTGACTGACCGAGACTGACTGACTGACTGACTGAGACTGGACTGTACTGACTGACTGACTGACTGCTTTAGTGACTAACTGACTGCACAGGACTGACCGACTGACTGACTGACTGACTGCCTGACTGACTGAATGACTGACTGACTGAGAGTAAATGACTGACTGCTTGAAGGACTAACTGACTGACTGAGTGACTGACTGACTGGACTGACTGACTGAGACTGAATGACTGAGTGCTTGACTGATTGACTGTCAGACTGACTGACTGACTTCGCAAAAGGGAAAAATAAAAAATAAAAAAGAATTATAAAATTAGAAAAAAAATTTTGCATTTAAGATTTCCTTTCCGGTCGGGACTCGAACCCAGTACCACGCGCTAGGAACCCAACGGTCTAGCCATTAGGCTATCGGAGCTCTGTCGAAGGAAGTCTTAAATATAATAAAAACAAAAAATGCACCTTGGTAATTATTGATTCAAACACTTTGAAATTTACAGGTCGAATAATTAAACTGACTCAGAATTTTTCTCCCTACATAAATAATCAATATTCGCAAAAGAGAAAAATTTAAAAAAAAAGAAGAAGAAATTTCAAATTAGAAACTAAAAGTATACATTGAAGATTTTCGTTCAGGCTGGGACTCGAACCCAGGGCCACTCGCTTGGAAGTCTAACACTCTAGCCATTAGTCTATGGGAGCTCTGTCGGTGGGAGTTTTAAATATAATAAAAACAAAAAATGCACCTTGGTAATTGTTTATTTAAACACTTTGAAATCTTTGTGTCGAAAAATTAAACTGACTCAGAATTTTCTTCCCTACATAAATAATCAATAATTGCAAAGGAAAGAAATTGAAAAAAAAAAGAATTTTCAAATTAGAAAAGATATATATACATTGAAGATATTCGCTCCGGCTGGGACTCGAACCCAGGCCACTCGCTTGGAAGACCAGCGGTCTAGCCATTAGGCTATCGGAGTTCTGTCGTGCGGAGTCTTACTGCCAGACTGATACTGCCTGACTGACAGACTGACTCACTGACTGACTGATACTGACTGACTGACTCACTGACTGACCTAGACTGACTGACTAACTGCCTGACTGACTGAGACTGGACTGACTGACTGACTGACTGACTGACTGACTAACTGACTGACTGAGACTGACTGACTGACTGCTTGACTCTCTGACTGGCTATTTCACTGACTGACTGAATGACTAAATGACTGACTGACACTGACTGACTGACTGCTTGACTACCTGACTGACTGCTTGACTGACTAACTGACTGGACAGGACTGACCGACTGACTGACTGACAGACTGACTGAATAAGGATGACTGACAGACTGACTGAATAAGGCTGACTGACTGACTGACTGACAGACTGACTGAATAAGGCTGACCGACTGACTGACTGCCTGACTGACTGACTGACTGAATGACTGACTGACTGACTGACCGAGACTGACTGACTGACTGACTGAGACTGGACTGTACTGACTGACTGACTGACTGCTTTAGTGACTAACTGACTGCACAGGACTGACCGACTGACCGACTGACTGACTGCCTGACTGACTGACTGACTGAATGACTGACTGACTGAGACTAAATGACTGACTGCTTGACTGACTGGCTGAAGGACTAACTGACTGACTGAGTGACTGACTGACTGGACTGACTGACTGAGACTGAATGACTGAGTGCTTGACTGATTGACTGTCAGACTGACTGACTGACTTCGCAAAAGGGAAAAATAAAAAAAAAATTATAAAATTAGAAAAAAATATTTGCATTTAAGATTTCCTTTCCGGCTGGGATTTGAACCCATGGCGACACTCATGGAAGCCCAACGCTCTCGCCAATATACTATCGGATCTCTGTTGATCGGTGTCTTAATTATAATAAAAACAAAAAATGCACCTTAGTAATTATTGATCTAAAATCTTTGAAATCTAAAGGTCGAATGATTAAACTGACTCAGAATTTTCTTCCGCACATAAATAATCCATATTTGCAAAAGAAAGAAATTGAAAAAAAAAAGAATCTTCAAATTAGAAGAGAAATATATACACGGAAGATTTTCGTTCCGGCCGGGACTCGAACCCAGTACCACGCGCTTGGAACCCAACGGTCTAGCCATTAGGCTATCGGAGCTCTGTCGATGGAAGTCTTAAATATAATAAAAACAAAAAATGCACCTTGGTAATTATTGATTCAAACACTTTGAAATTTACAGGTCGAATAATTAAACTGACTCAGAATTTTTCTCCCTACATAAATAATCAATATTCGCAAAAGAGAAAAATTAAAAAAAAAAGAAGAAGAAATTTCAAATTAGAAACTAAAAGTATACATTGAAGATTTTCGTTCAGGCTGGGACTCGAACCCAGGGCCACTCGATTGGAAGCCTAGCACTCTAGCCATTAGTCTATGGGAGCTCTGTCGGTGGGAGTTTTAAATATAATAAAAACAAAAAATGCACCTTGGTAATTGTTTATTTAAACACTTTGAAATCTTCGTGTCGAAAAATTAAACTGACTCAGAATTTTCTTCCCTACATAAATAATCAATAATTGCAAAGGAAAGAAATTGAAAAAAAAAAGAATTTTCAAATTAGAAAAGAAATATATACATTGAAGATATTCGCTCCGGCTGGGACTCGAACCCAGGCCACTCGCTTGGAAGACCAGCGGTCTAGCCATTAGGCTATCGGAGTTCTGTCGAGCGGAGTCTTACTGCCTGACTGATACTGCCTGACTGACAGACTGACTGATACTGACTGACTGATACTGACTGACTGACTCACTGACTGACCGAGACTGACTGACTAACTGCCTGACTGACTGAGACTGGACTGACTGACTGACTGACTGACTGACTGACTGACTAACTGACTGACTGAGACTGACTGACTGACTGCTTGTCTCTCTGACTGGCTATTTCACTGACTGACTGAATGACTAAATGACTGGCTGACTGACTGCTTGACTACCTGACTGACTGCTTGACTGACTAACTGACTGGACAGGACTGACCGACTGACTGACTGACAGACTGACTGAATAAGGATGACTGACAGACTGACTGAATAAGGCTGACTGACTGACTGACTGACAGACTGACTGAATAAGGCTGACCGACTGACTGACTGCCTGACTGACTAACTGACTGAATGACTGACTGACTGACTGACCGAGACTGACTGACTGACTGACTGAGACTGGACTGTACTGACTGACTGACTGACTGCTTTAGTGACTAACTGACTGCACAGGACTGACCGACTGACTGACTGACTGACTGCCTGACTGACTGACTGACTGAATGACTGACTGACTGAGAGTAAATGACTGACTGCTTGAAGGACTAACTGACTGACTGAGTGACTGACTGACTGGACTGACTGACTGAGACTGAATGACTGAGTGCTTGACTGATTGACTGTCAGACTGACTGACTGACTTCGCAAAAGGGAAAAATAAAAAATAAAAAAGAATTATAAAATTAGAAAAAAAATTTTGCATTTAAGATTTCCTTTCCGGTCGGGACTCGAACCCAGTACCACGCGCTAGGAACCCAACGGTCTAGCCATTAGGCTATCGGAGCTCTGTCGAAGGAAGTCTTAAATATAATAAAAACAAAAAATGCACCTTGGTAATTATTGATTCAAACACTTTGAAATTTACAGGTCGAATAATTAAACTGACTCAGAATTTTTCTCCCTACATAAATAATCAATATTCGCAAAAGAGAAAAATTTAAAAAAAAAGAAGAAGAAATTTCAAATTAGAAACTAAAAGTATACATTGAAGATTTTCGTTCAGGCTGGGACTCGAACCCAGGGCCACTCGCTTGGAAGTCTAACACTCTAGCCATTAGTCTATGGGAGCTCTGTCGGTGGGAGTTTTAAATATAATAAAAACAAAAAATGCACCTTGGTAATTGTTTATTTAAACACTTTGAAATCTTCGTGTCGAAAAATTAAACTGACTCAGAATTTTCTTCCCTACATAAATAATCAATAATTGCAAAGGAAAGAAATTGAAAAAAAAAGAATTTTCAAATTAGAAAAGATATATATACATTGAAGATATTCGCTCCGGCTGGGACTCGAACCCAGGCCACTCGCTTGGAAGACCAGCGGTCTAGCCATTAGGCTATCGGAGTTCTGTCGTGCGGAGTCTTACTGCCTGACTGATACTGCCTGACTGACAGACTGACTCACTGACTGACTGATACTGACTGACTGACTCACTGACTGACCGAGACTGACTGACTAACTGCCTGACTGACTGAGACTGGACTGACTGACTGACTGACTGACTGACTGACTAACTGACTGACTGAGACTGACTGACTGACTGCTTGACTCTCTGACTGGCTATTTCACTGACTGACTGAATGACTAAATGACTGACTGACACTGACTGACTGACTGCTTGACTACCTGACTGACTGCTTGACTGACTAACTGACTGGACAGGACTGACCGACTGACTGACTGACAGACTGACTGAATAAGGATGACTGACAGACTGACTGAATAAGGCTGACTGACTGACTGACTGACAGACTGACTGAATAAGGCTGACCGACTGACTGACTGCCTGACTGACTGACTGACTGAATGACTGACTGACTGACTGACCGAGACTGACTGACTGACTGACTGAGACTGGACTGTACTGACTGACTGACTGACTGCTTTAGTGACTAACTGACTGCACAGGACTGACCGACTGACTGACTGACTGACTGCCTGACTGACTGACTGACTGAATGACTGACTGACTGAGACTAAATGACTGACTGCTTGACTGACTGGCTGAAGGACTAACTGACTGACTGAGTGACTGACTGACTGGACTGACTGACTGAGACTGAATGACTGAGTGCTTGACTGATTGACTGTCAGACTGACTGACTGACTTCGCAAAAGGGAAAAATAAAAAATAAAAAAGAATTATAAAATTAGAAAAAAATTTTTGCATTTAAGATTTCCTTTCCGGCCGGGACTCGAACCCAGTACCACGCGCTAGGAACCCAACGGTCTAGCCATTAGGCTATCGGAGCTCTGTCGAAGGAAGTCTTAAATATAATAAAAACAAAAAATGCACCTTGGTAATTATTGATTCAAACACTTTGAAATTTACAGGTCGAATAATTAAACTGACTCAGAATTTTTCTCCCTACATAAATAATCAATATTCGCAAAAGAGAAAAATTTAAAAAAAAAGAAGAAGAAATTTCAAATTAGAAACTAAAAGTATACATTGAAGATTTTCGTTCAGGCTGGGACTCGAACCCAGGGCCACTCGCTTGGAAGCCTAACACTCTAGCCATTAGTCTATGGGAGCTCTGTCGGTGGGAGTTTTAAATATAATAAAAACAAAAAATGCACCTTGGTAATTGTTTATTTAAACACTTTGAAATCTTCGTGTCGAAAAATTAAACTGACTCAGAATTTTCTTCCCTACATAAATAATCAATAATTGCAAAGGAAAGAAATTGAAAAAAAAAAGAATTTTCAAATTAGAAAAAATATATATACATTGAAGATATTCGCTCCGGCTGGGACTCGAACCCAGGCCACTCGCTTGGAAGACCAGCGGTCTAGCCATTAGGCTATCGGAGTTCTGTCGTGCGGAGTCTTACTGCCTGACTGATACTGCCTGACTGACAGACTGACTCACTGACTGACTGATACTGACTGACTGACTCACTGACTGACCGAGACTGACTGACTAACTGCCTGACTGACTGAGACTGGACTGACTGACTGACTGACTGACTGACTGACTAACTGACTGACTGAGACTGACTGACTGACTGCTTGACTCTCTGACTGGCTATTTCACTGACTGACTGAATGACTAAATGACTGACTGACACTGACTGACTGACTGCTTGACTACCTGACTGACTGCTTGACTGACTAACTGACTGGACAGGACTGACCGACTGACTGACTGACAGACTGACTGAATAAGGATGACTGACAGACTGACTGAATAAGGCTGACTGACTGACTGACTGACAGACAGACTGAATAAGGCTGACCGACTGACTGACTGCCTGACTGACTGACTGACTGACTGAATGACTGACTGACTGACTGACCGAGACTGACTGACTGACTGACTGAGACTGGACTGGACTGACTGACTGACTGACTGCTTTAGTGACTAACTGACTGCACAGGACTGACCGACTGACTGACTGACTGACTGCCTGACTGACTGACTGACTGAATGACTGACTGACTGAGACTAAATGACTGACTGCTTGACTGACTGCTTGACTGACTGGCTGAAGGACTAACTGACTGACTGAGTGACTGACTGACTGGACTGACTGACTGAGACTGAATGACTGAGTGCTTGACTGATTGACTGTCAGACTGACTGACTGACTTCGCAAAAGGGAAAAATAAAAAATAAAAAAGAATTATAAAATTAGAAAAAAAATTTTGCATTTACGATTTCCTTTCCGGCCGGGACTCGAACCCAGTACCACGCGCTAGGAACCCAACGGTCTAGCCATTAGGCTATCGGAGCTCTGTCGATGGAAGTCTTAAATATAATAAAAACAAAAAATGCACCTTGGTAATTATTGATTCAAACACTTTGAAATTTACAGGTCGAATAATTAAACTGACTCAGAATTTTTCTCCCTACATAAATAATCAATATTCGCAAAAGAGAAAAATTTAAAAAAAAGAAGAAGAAATTTCAAATTAGAAACTAAAAGTATACATTGAAGATTTTCGTTCAGGCTGGGACTCGAACCCAGGGCCACTCGCTTGGAAGCCTAACACTCTAGCCATTAGTCTATGGGAGCTCTGTCGGTGGGAGTTTTAAATATAATAAAAACAAAAAATGCACCTTGGTAATTGTTTATTTAAACACTTTCAAATCTTCGTGTCGAAAAATTAAACTGACTCAGAATTTTCTTCCCTACATAAATAATCAATAATTGCAAAGGAAAGAAATTGAAAAAAAAAGAATTTTCAAATTAGAAAAGATATATATACATTGAAGATATTCGCTCCGGCTGGGACTCGAACCCAGGCCACTCGCTTGGAAGACCAGCGGTCTAGCCATTAGGCTATCGGAGCTCTGTCGATGGAAGTCTTAAATATAATAAAAACAAAAAATGCACCTTGGTAATTATTGATTCAAACACTTTGAAATTTACAGGTCGAATAATTAAACTGACTCAGAATTTTTCTCCCTACATAAATAATCAATATTCGCAAAAGAGAAAAATTAAAAAAAAAAGAAGAAGAAATTTCAAATTAAAAACTAAAAGTATACATTGAAGATTTTCGTTCAGGCTGGGACTCGAACCCAGGGCCACTCGCTTGGAAGCCTAACACTCTAGCCATTAGTCTATGGGAGCTCTGTCGGTGGGAGTTTTAAATATAATAAAAACAAAAAATGCACCTTGGTAATTGTTTATTTAAACACTTTGAAATCTTCGTGTCGAAAAATTAAACTGACTCAGAATTTTCTTCCCTACATAAATAATCAATAATTGCAAAGGAAAGAAATTGAAAAAAAAAGAATTTTCAAATTAGAAAAGATATATATACATTGAAGATATTCGCTCCGGCTGGGACTCGAACCCAGGCCACTCGCTTGGAAGACCAGCGGTCTAGCCATTAGGCTATCGGAGCTCTGTCGATGGAAGTCTTAAATATAATAAAAACAAAAAATGCACCTTGGTAATTATTGATTCAAACACTTTGAAATTTACAGGTCGAATAATTAAACTGACTCAGAATTTTTCTCCCTACATAAATAATCAATATTCGCAAAAGAGAAAAATTAAAAAAAAAAGAAGAAATTTCAAATTAGAAACTAAAAGTATACATTGAAGATTTTCGTTCAGGCTGGGACTCGAACCCAGGGCCACTCGCTTGGAAGCCTAACACTCTAGCCATTAGTCTATGGGAGCTCTGTCGGTGGGAGTTTTAAATATAATAAAAACAAAAAATGCACCTTGGTAATTGTTTATTTAAACACTTTGAAATCTTAGTGTCGAAAAATTAAACTGACTCAGAATTTTCTCCCCTACATAAATAATCAATAATTGCAAAGGAAAGAAATTGAAAAAAAAAAGAATTTTCAAATTAGAAAAGAAAGATATACATTGAAGATATTCGCTCCGGCTGGGACTCGAACCCAGGCCACTCGCTTGGAAGAACAGCGGTCTAGCCATTAGGCTATCGGAGTTCTGTCGAGCGGAGTCTTACTGCCTGACTGATACTGCCTGACTGACAGACTGACTCACTGACTGACTGATACTGACTGACTGACTCACTGACTGACCGAGACTGACTGACTAACTGCCTGACTGACTGAGACTGGACTGACTGACTGACTGACTGACTGACTGACTGACTGACTAACTGACTGACTGAGACTGACTGACTGACTGCTTGACTCTCTGACTGGCTATTTCACTGACTGACTGAATGACTAAATGACTGACTGACACTGACTGACTGACTGCTTGACTACCTGACTGACTGCTTGACTGACTAACTGACTGGACAGGACTGACCGACTGACTGACTGACAGACTGACTGAATAAGGATGACTGACAGACTGACTGAATAAGGCTGACTGACTGACTGACTGACAGACTGACTGAATAAGGCTGACCGACTGACTGACTGCCTGACTGACTGACTGACTGAATGACTGACTGACTGACTGACCGAGACTGACTGACTGACTGAGACTGGACTGTACTGACTGACTGACTGACTGCTTTAGTGACTAACTGACTGCACAGGACTGACCGACTGACTGACTGACTGACTGCCTGACTGACTGACTGACTGAATGACTGACTGACTGAGACTAAATGACTGACTGCTTGACTGACTGGCTGAAGGACTAACTGACTGACTGAGTGACTGACTGACTGGACTGACTGACTGAGACTGAATGACTGAGTGCTTGACTGATTGACTGTCAGACTGACTGACTGACTTCGCAAAAGGGAAAAATAAAAAATAAAAAAGAATTATAAAATTAGAAAAAAATTTTTGCATTTAAGATTTCCTTTCCGGCCGGGACTCGAACCCAGTACCACACGCTAGGAACCCAACGGTCTAGCCATTAGGCTATCGGAGCTCTGTCGAAGGAAGTCTTAAATATAATAAAAACAAAAAATGCACCTTGGTAATTATTGATTCAAACACTTTGAAATTTACAGGTCGAATAATTAAACTGACTCAAAATTTTTCTCCCTACATAAATAATCAATATTCGCAAAAGAGAAAAATTTAAAAAAAAGAAGAAGAAATTTCAAATTAGAAACTAAAAGTATACATTGAAGATTTTCGTTCAGGCTGGGACTCGAACCCAGGGCCACTCGCTTGGAAGCCTAACACTCTAGCCATTAGTCTATGGGAGCTCTGTCGGTGGGAGTTTTAAATATAATAAAAACAAAAAATGCACCTTGGTAATTGTTTATTTAAACACTTTGAAATCTTCGTGTCGAAAAATTAAACTGACTCAGAATTTTCTTCCCTACATAAATAATCAATAATTGCAAAGGAAAGAAATTGAAAAAAAAAAGAATTTTCAAATTAGAAAAGATATATATACATTGAAGATATTCGCTCCGGCTGGGACTCGAACCCAGGCCACTCGCTTGGAAGACCAGCGGTCTAGCCATTAGGCTATCGGAGTTCTGTCGTGCGGAGTCTTACTGCCTGACTGATACTGCCTGACTGACAGACTGACTCACTGACTGACTGATACTGACTGACTGACTCACTGACTGACCGAGACTGACTGACTAACTGCCTGACTGACTGAGACTGGACTGACTGACTGACTGACTGACTGACTGACTAACTGACTGACTGAGACTGACTGTCTGACTGCTTGACTCTCTGACTGGCTATTTCACTGACTGACTGAATGACTAAATGACTGACTGACACTGACTGACTGACTGCTTGACTACCTGACTGACTGCTTGACTGACTAACTGACTGGACAGGACTGACCGACTGACTGACTGACAGACTGACTGAATAAGGATGACTGACAGACTGACTGAATAAGGCTGACTGACTGACTGACTGACAGACTGACTGAATAAGGCTGACCGACTGACTGACTGCCTGACTGACTGACTGACTGAATGACTGTCTGACTGACTGACTGACTGAATGACTGACTGACTGAGACTGGACTGGACTGACTGACTGACTGACTGCTTTAGTGACTAACTGACTGCACAGGACTGACCGACTGACTGACTGACTGACTGCCTGACTGACTGACTGACTGAATGACTGACTGACTAAGACTAAATGACTGACTGCTTGACTGACTGGCTGAAGGACTAACTGACGGACTGAGTGACTGACTGACTGGACTGACTGACTGAGACTGAATGACTGAGTGCTTGACTGATTGACTGTCAGACTGACTGACTGACTTCGCAAAAGGGAAAAATAAAAAATAAAAAAGAATTATAAAATTAGAAAAAAATTTTTGCATTTACGATTTCCTTTCCGGCCGGGACTCGAACCCAGTATCACGCGCTGGGAACCCAACGGTCTAGCCATTAGGCTATCGGAGCTCTGTCGATGGAAGTCTTAAATATAATAAAAACAAAAAATGCACCTTGGTAATTATTGATTCAAACACTTTGAAATTTACAGGTCGAATAATTAAACTGACTCAGAATTTTTCTCCCTACATAAATAATCAATATTCGCAAAAGAGAAAAATTTAAAAAAAAAGAAGAAGAAATTTCAAATTAGAAACTAAAAGTATACATTGAAGATTTTCGTTCAGGCTGGGACTCGAACCCAGGGCCACTCGCTTGGAAGCCTAACACTCTAGCCATTAGTCTATGGGAGCTCTGTCGGTGGGAGTTTTAAATATAATAAAAACAAAAAATGCACCTTGGTAATTGTTTATTTAAACACTTTGAAATCTTCGTGTCGAAAAATTAAACTGACTCAGAATTTTCTTCCCTACATAAGTAATCAATAATTGCAAAGGAAAGAAATTGAAAAAAAAAAGAATTTTCAAATTAGAAAAGAAATATATACATTGAAGATATTCACTCCGGCTGGGACTCGAACCCAGGCCACTCGCTTGGAAGACCAGAGGTCTAGCCATTAGGCTATCGGAGTTCTGTCGAGCGGAGTCTTACTGCCGGACTGATACTGCCTGACTGACAGACTGACTCACTGACTGACTGATACTGACTGACTGACTCACTGACTGACCGAGACTGACTGACTAACTGCCTGACTGACTGAGACTGGACTGACTGACTGACTGACTGACTGACTGACTAACTGACTGACTGAGACTGACTGACTGACTGCTTGACTCTCTGACTGGCTATTTCACTGACTGACTGAATGACTAAATGACTGACTGACACTGACTGACTGACTGCTTGACTACCTGAATGACTGCTTGACTGACTAACTGACTGGACAGGACTGACCGACTGACTGACTGACAGACTGACTGAATAAGGATGACTGACAGACTGACTGAATAAGGCTGACTGACTGACTGACTGACAGACTGAATGAATAAGGCTGACCGACTGACTGACTGCCTGACTGAATGACTGACTGACTGACTGACCGAGACTGACTGACTGACTGAGACTGGACTGGACTGACTGACTGACTGACTGACTGAGACTGACTGACTGCTTTAGTGACTAACTGACTGCACAGGACTGACCGACTGACTGACTGACTGCCTGACTGACTGACTGACTGAATGACTGACTGACTGAGACTAAATGACTGACTGCTTGACTGACTGGCTGAAGGACTAACTGACTGACTGACTTCGCAAAAGGGAAAAATAAAAAAAAAAGAATTATAAAATTAGAAAAAAATATTTGCATTTAAGAGTTCCTTTCCGGCTGGGATTTGAACCCAGGGCGACACTCATGGAAGCCCAACGCTCTCGCCAATATACTATCGGATCTCTGTTGATCGGTGTCTTAATTATAATAAAAACAAAAAATGCACCTTAGTAATTATTGATCTAAAATCTTTGAAATCTAAAGGTCGAATGATTAAACTGACTCAGAATTTTCTTCCGTACATAAATAATCCATATTTGCAAAAGAAAGAAATTGAAAAAAAAGAATCTTCAAATTAGAAGAGAAATATATAGATGGAAGATTTTCGTTCCGGCCGGGACTCGAACCCAGTACCACGTGCTTGGAACCCAACGGTCTAGCCATTAGGCTATCGGAGCTCTGTCGATGGAAGTCTTAAATATAATAAAAACAAAAATTGCACCTTGGTAATTATTGATTCAAACACTTTGAAATTTACAGGTCGAATAATTAAACTGACTCAGAATTTTTCTCCCTACATAAATAATCAATATTCGCAAAAGAGAAAAATTTAAAAAAAAGAAGAAGAAATTTCAAATTAGAAACTAAAAGTATACATTGAAGATTTTCGTTCAGGCTTGGACTCGAACCCAGGGCCACTCGCTTGGAAGCCTAACACTCTAGCCATTAGTCTATGGGAGTTCTGTCGGTGGGAGTTTTAAATATAATAAAAACAAAAAATGCACCTTGGTAATTGTTTATTTAAACACTTTGAAATCTTTGTGTCGAAAAATTAAACTGACTCAGAATTTTCTTCCCTACATAAATAATCAATAATTGCAAAGGAAAGAAATTGAAAAAAAAAGAATTTTCAAATTAGAAAAGAAATATATACATTGAAGATATTCGCTCCGGCTGGGACTCGAACCCAGGCCACTCGCTTGGAAGACCAGCGGTCTAGCCATTAGGCTATCGGAGTTCTGTCGAGCGGAGTCTTACTGCCTGACTGATACTGCCTGACTGACAGACTGACTCACTGACTGACTGATACTGACTGACTGACTCACTGACTGACCGAGACTGACTGACTAACTGCCTGACTGACTGAGACTGGACTGACTGACTGACTGATTGACTGACTGACTAACTGACTGACTGAGACTGACTGACTGACTGCTTGACTCTCTGACTGGCTATTTCACTGACTGACTGAATGACTAAATGACTGACTGACACTGACTGACTGACTGCTTGACTGACTAACTGACTGGACAGGACTGACCGACTGACTGACTGACAGACTGACTGAATAAGGATGACTGACAGACGGACTGAATAAGGCTGACTGACTGACTGACTGACAGACTGACTGAATAAGGCTGACCGACTGACTGACTGCCTGACTGACTGACTGACTGAATGACTGACTGACTGACTGACCGAGACTGACTGACTGACTGACTGAGACTGGACTGGACTGACTGACTGACTGACTGACTGAGACTGACTGACTGCTTTAGTGACTAACTGACTGCACAGGACTGAACGACTGACTGACTGACTGCCTGACTGACTGACAGACTGAATGACGGACTGACTGAGACTAAATGACTGACTGCTTGACTGACTGGCTGAAGGACTAACTGACTGACTGAGTGACTGACTGACTGGACTGACTGACTGAGACTGAATGACTGAGTGCTTGACTGATTGACTGTCAGACTGACTGACTGACTTCGCAAAATGGAAAAATAAAAAAAAAGAATTATAAAATTAGAAAAAAATATTTGCATTTAAGATTTCCTTTCCGGCTGGGATTTGAACCCAGGGCGACACTCATGGAAGCCCAACGCTCTCGCCAATATACTATCGGATCTCTGTTGATCGGTGTCTTAATTATAATAAAAACAAAAAATGCACCTTAGTAATTATTGATCTAAAATCTTTGAAATCTAAAGGTCGAATGATTAAACTGACTCAGAATTTTCTTCCGTACATAAATAATCCATATTTGCAAAAGAAAGAAATTGAAAAAAAAAGAATCTTCAAATTAGAAGAGAAATATATAGATGGAAGATTTTCGTTCCGGCCGGGACTCGAACCCAGTACCACGCGCTTGGAACCCAACGGTCTAGCCATTAGGCTATCGGAGCTCTGTCGATGGAAGTCTTAAATATAATAAAAACAAAAAATGCACCTTGGTAATTATTGATTCAAACACTTTGAAATTTACAGGTCGAATAATTAAACTGACTCAGAATTTTTCTCCCTACATAAATAATCAATATTCGCAAAAGAGAAAAATTAAAAAAAAGAAGAAGAAATTTCAAATTAGAAACTAAAAGTATACATTGAAGATTTTCGTTCAGGCTGGGCCTCGAACCCAGGGCCACTCGCTTGGAAGCCTAACACTCTAGCCATTAGTCTATGGGAGTTCTGTCGGTGGGAGTTTTAAATATAATAAAAACAAAAAATGCACCTTGGTAATTGTTTATTTAAACACTTTGAAATCTTCGTGTCGAAAAATTAAACTGACTCAGAATTTTCTTCCCTACATAAATAATCAATAATTGCAAAGGAAAGAAATTGAAAAAAAAAGAATTTTCAAATTAGAAAAGAAATATATACATTGAAGATATTCGCTCCGGCTGGGACTCGAACCCAGGCCACTCGCTTGGAAGACCAGCGGTCTAGCCATTAGGCTATCGGAGTTCTGTCGAGTGGAGTCTTACTGCCTGACTGATACTGCCTGACTGACAGACTGACTCACTGACTGACTGATACTGACTGACTGACTCACTGACTGACCGAGACTGACTGACTAACTGCCTGACTGACTGAGACTGGACTGACTGACTGACTGACTGACTGACTGACTAACTGACTGACTGAGACTGACTGACTACTTGACTCTCTGACTGGCTATTTCACTGACTGACTGAATGACTAAATGACTGACTGACACTGACTGACTGACTGCTTGACTGACTAACTGACTGGACAGGACTGACCGACTGACTGACTGACAGACTGACTGAATAAGGATGACTGACAGACGGACTGAATAAGGCTGACTGACTGACTGACTGACAGACTGACTGAATAAGGCTGACCGACTGACTGACTGCCTGCCTGACTGACCGAGACTGACTGACTGACTGACTGAGACTGGACTGAACTGACTGACTGACTGACTGACTGAGACTGACTGACTGCTTTAGTGACTAACTGACTGCACAGGACTGACCGACTGACTGACTGACTGCCTGACTGACTGACAGACTGAATGACGGACTGACTGAGACTAAATGACTGACTGCTTGACTGACTGGCTGAAGGACTAACTGACTGACTGAGTGACTGACTGACTGGACTGACTGACTGAGACTGACTGACTGCTTTAGTGACTAACTGACTGCACAGGACTGACCGACTGACTGACTGACTGACTGAATGACTGACTGACTGAGACTAAATGACTGACTGCTTGACTGACTGGCAGAAGGACTAACTGACTGACTGACTGAGTGACTGACTGACTGGACTGACTGACTGAGACTGAATGACTGAGTGCTTGACTGATTGACTGTCAGACTGACTGACTGACTTCGCAAAAGGGAAAAATAAAAAAAAAAGAATTATAAAATTAGAAAAAAATATTTGCATTTAAGATTTCCTTTCCGGCTGGGATTTGAACCCAGGGCGACACTCATGGAAGCCCAACGCTCTCGCCAATATACTATCGGATCTCTGTTGATCGGTGTCTTAATTATAATAAAAACAAAAAATGCACCTTAGTAATTATTGATCTAAAATCTTTGAAATCTAAAGGACGAATGATTAAACTGACTCAGAATTTTCTTCCGTACATAAATAATCCATATTTGCAAAAGAAAGAAATTGAAAAAAAAAGATTCTTCAAATTAGAAGAGAAATATATAGATGGAAGATTTTCGTTCCGGCCGGGACTCGAACCCAGTACCACGCGCTTGGAACCCAACGGTCTAGCCATTAGGCTATCGGAGCTCTGTCGATGGAAGTCTTAAATATAATAAAAACAAAAAATGCACCTTGGTAATTATTGATTCAAACACTTTGAAATTTACAGGTCGAATAATTAAACTGACTCAGAATTTTTCTCCCTACATAAATAATCAATATTCGCAAAAGAGAAAAATTAAAAAAAAAGAAGAAGAAATTTCAAATTAGAAACTAAAAGTATACATTGAAGATTTTCGTGCAGGCTGGGACTCGAACCCAGGGCCACTCGCTTGGAAGCCTAACACTCTAGCCATTAGTCTATGGGAGTTCTGTCGGTGGGAGTTTTAAATATAATAAAAACAAAAAATGCACCTTGGTAATTGTTTATTTAAACACTTTGAAATCTTCGTGTCGAAAAATTAAACTGACTCAGAATTTTCTTCTCTACATAAATAATCAATAATTGCAAAGGAAAGAAATTGAAAAAAAAAGAATTTTCAAATTAGAAAAGAAATATATACATTGAAGATATTCGCTCCGACTGGGACTCGAACCCAGGCCACTCGCTTGGAAGACCAGCGGTCTAGCCATTAGGCTATCGGAGTTCTGTCGAGCGGAGTCTTACTGCCTGACTGATACTGCCTGACTGACAGACTGACTCACTGACTGACTGATACTGACTGACTGACTCACTGACTGACCGAGACTGACTGACTAACTGCCTGACTGACTGAGACTGGTCTGACTGACTGACTGACTGACTAACTGACTGACTGAGACTGACTGACTGACTGCTTGACTCTCTGACTGGCTATTTCACTGACTGACTGAATGACTAAATGACTGACTGACACTGACTGACTGACTGCTTGACTGACTAACTGACTGGACAGGACTGACCGACTGACTGACTGACAGACTGACTGAATAAGGATGACTGACAGACGGACTGAATAAGGCTGACTGACTGACTGACTGACAGACTGACTGAATAAGGCTGACCGACTGACTGACTGCCTGACTGACTGACTGACTGAATGACTGACTGACTGACTGACCGAGACTGACTGACTGACTGACTGAGACTGGACTGGACTGACTGACTGACTGAGACTGACTGACTGCTTTAGTGACTAACTGACTGCATAGGACTGACCGACTGACTGACTGACTGCCTGACTGACTGACAGACTGAATGACGGACTGACTGAGACTAAATGACTGACTGCTTGACTGACTGGCTGAAGGACTAACTGACTGACTGAGTGACTGACTGACTGGACTGACTGACTGAGACTGAATGACTGAGTGCTTGACTGATTGACTGTCAGACTGACTGACTGACTTCGCAAAATGGAAAAATAAAAAAAAAAAGAATTATAAAATTAGAAAAAAATATTTGCATTTAAGATTTCCTTTCCGGCTGGGATTTGAACCCAGGGCGACACTCATGGAAGCCCAACGCTCTCGCCAATATACTATCGGATCTCTGTTGATCGGTGTCTTAATTATAATAAAAACAAAAAATGCACCTTAGTAGTTATTGATCTAAAATCTTTGAAATCTAAAGGTCGAATGATTAAACTGACTCAGAATTTTCTTCCGTACATAAATAATCCATATTTGCAAAAGAAAGAAATTGAAAAAAAAAAGAATCTTCAAATTAGAAGAGAAATATATACATGGAAGATTTTCGTTCCGGCCGGGACACGAATCCAGTACCACGCGCTTGGAACCCAACGGTCTAGCCATTAGGCTATCGGAGCTCTGTCGATGGAAGTCTTAAATATAATAAAAACAAAAAATGCACCTTGGTAATTATTGATTCAAACACTTTGAAATTTACAGGTCGAATAATTAAACTGACTCAGAATTTTTCTCCCTACATAAATAATCAGTATTCGCAAAAGAGAAAAATTAAAAAAAAAGAAGAAGAAATTTCAAATTAGAAACTAAAAGTATACATTGAAGATTTTCGTTCAGGCTGGGACTCGAACCCAGGGCCACTCGCTTGGAAGCCTAACACTCTAGCCATTAGTCTATGGGAGCTCTGTCGGTGGGAGTTTTAAATATAATAAAAACAAAAAATGCACCTTGGTAATTGTTTATTTAAACACTTTGAAATCTTCGTGTCGAAAAATTAAACTGACTCAGAATTTTCTTCCCTACATAAATAATCAATAATTGCAAAGGAAAGAAATTGAAAAAAAAAGAATTTTCAAATTAGAAAAGAAATATATACATTGAAGATATTCGCTCCGGCTGGGACTCGAACCCAGGCCACTCGCTTGGAAGACCAGCGGTCTAGCCATTAGGCTATCGGAGTTCTGTCGAGCGGAGTCTTACTGCCTGACTGATACTGCCTGACTGACAGACTGACTCACTGACTGACTGATACTGACTGACTGACTCAATGACTGACCGAGACTGACTGACTAACTGCCTGACTGACTGAGACTGGACTGACTGACTGACTGACTGACTGACTGACTAACTGACTGACTGAGACCGACTGACTGACTGCTTGACTCTCTGACTGGCTATTTCACTGACTGACTGAATGACTAAATGACTGACTGACACTGACTGACTGACTGCTTGACTACCTGACTGACTGCTTGACTGACTAACTGACTGGACAGGACTGACCGACTGACTGAATAAGGATGACTGACAGACTGACTGAATAAGGCTGACTGACTGACTGACTGACAGACTGACTGAATAAGGCTGACCGACTGAGTGACTGCCTGACTGACTGACTGACTGAATGACTGACTGACTGACTGACCGAGACTGACTGACTGACTGACTGAGACTGGACTGGACTGACTGTCTGACTGACTGACTGAGACTGACTGACTGCTTTAGTGACTAACTGACTGCACAGGACTGACCGACTGACTGACTGACTGACTGCCTGACTGACTGACTGACTGAATGACTGACTGACTGAGACTAAATGACTGACTGCTTGACTGACTGGCTGAAGGACTAACTGACTGACTGAGTGACTGACTGACTGAGTGACTGACTGAGACTGAATGACTGAGTGCTTGACTGATTGACTGTCAGACTGACTGACTGACTTCGCAAAAGGGAAAAATAAAAAAAAAGAATTATAAAATTAGAAAAAAATATTTGCATTTAAGATTTCCTTTCCGGCCGGGACTCGAACCCAGTACCACGCGCAAGGAACCCAACGGTCTAGCCATTAGGCTATCGGAGCTCTGTCGATGGAAGTCTTAAATATAATAAAAACAAAAAATGCACCTTGGTAATTATTGATTCAAACACTTTGAAATTTACAGGTCGAATAATTGAACTGACTCAGAATTTTTCTCCCTACATAAATAATCAATATTCGCAAAAGAGAAAAATTAAAAAAAAAGAAGAAGAAATTTCAAATTAGAAACTAAAAGTATACATTGAAGATTTTCGTTCAGGCTGGGACTCGAACCCAGGGCCACTCGCTTGGAAGCCTAACACTCTAGCCATTAGTCTATGGGAGCTCTGTCGGTGGGAGTTTTAAATATAATAAAAACAAAAAATGCACCTTGGTAATTGTTTATTTAAACACTTTGAAATCTTTGTGTCGAAAAATTAAACTGACTCAGAATTTTCTTCCCTACATAAATAATCAATAATTGCAAAGGAAAGAAATTGAAAAAAAAAGAATTTTCAAATTAGAAAAGAAATATATACATTGACGATATTCGCTCCGGCTGGGACTCGAACCCAGGCCACTCGCTTGGAAGACCAGCGGTCTAGCCATTAGGCTATCGGAGTTCTGTCGAGCGGAGTCTTACTGCCTGACTGACAGACTGACTCACTGACTGACTGATACTGACTGACTGACTCACTGACTGACCGAGACTGACTGACTAACTGCCTGACTGACTGAGACTGGACTGACTGACTGACTGACTGACTGACTAACTGACTGACTGAGACTGACTGACTGACTGCTTGACTCTCTGACTGGCTATTTCACTGACTGACTGAATGACTAAATGACTGACTGACACTGACTGACTGACTGCTTGACTACCTGACTGACTGCTTGACTGACTAACTGACTGGACAGGACTGACCGACTGACTGACTGACAGACTGACTGAATAAGGATGACTGACAGACTGACTGAATAAGGCTGACTGACTGACTGACTGACAGACTGACTGAATAAGGCTGACCGACTGACTGACTGCCTGACTGACTGACTGACTGAATGACTGACTGACTGACTGACCGAGACTGACTGACTGACTGACTGAGACTGGACTGGACTGACTGACTGACTGACTGACTGAGACTGACTGACTGCTTTAGTGACTAACTGACTGCACAGGACTGACCAACTGACTGACTGCCTGACTGACTGAATGACTGACTGACTGAGACTAAATGACTGACTGCTTGACTGACTGGCTGAAGGACTAACTGACTGACTGAGTGACTGACTGACTGGACTGACTGACTGAGACTGAATGACTGAGTGCTTGACTGATTGACTGTCAGACTGACTGACTGACTTCGCAAAAGGGAAAAATAAAAAAAAAAGAGTTATAAAATTAGAAAAAAATATTTGCATTTAAGATTTCCGCTCCGGCTGGGATTTGAACCCAGGGCGACACTCATGGAAGCCCAACGCTCTCGCCAATATACTATCGGATCTCTGTTGATCGGTGTCTTAATTATAATAAAAACAAAAAATGCACCTTAGTAATTATTGATCTAAAATCTTTGAAATCTAAAGGTCGAATGATTAAACTGACTCAGAATTTTCTTCCGTACATAAATAATCCATATTTGCAAAAGAAAGAAATTGAAAAAAAAAGAATCTTCAAATTAGAAGAGAAATATATACATGGAAGATTTTCGTTCCGGCCGGGACTCGAACCCAGTACCACGCGCTTGGAACCCAACGGTCTAGCCATTAGGCTATCGGAGCTATGTCGATAGAAGTCTTAAATATAATAAAAACAAAAATTGCACCTTGGTAATTATTGATTCAAACACTTTGAAATTTACAGGTCGAATAATTAAACTGACTCAGAATTTTTCTCCCTACATAAATAATCAATATTCGCAAAAGAGAAAAATTAAAAAAAAAAAGAATAAGAAATTTCAAATTAGAAACTAAAAGTATACATTGAAGATTTTCGTTCGGACCGGAACTCGAACCCAGGGCCACTCGCTTGGAAGCCTAACACTCTAGCCATTAGTCTATGGGAGCTCTGTCGGTGGGAGTTTTAAATATAATAAAAACAAAAAATGCACCTTGGTAATTGTTTATTTAAACACTTTGAAATCTTTGTGTCGAAAAATTAAACTGACTCAGAATTTTCTTCCCTACATAAATAATCAATAATTGCAAAGGAAAGAAATTGAAAAAAAAAAGAATTTTCAAATTAGAAAAGAAATATATACATTGACGATATTCGCTCCGGCTGGGACTCGAACCCAGGCCACTCGCTTGGAAGACCAGCGGTCTAGCCATTAGGCTATCGGAGTTCTGTCGAGCGGAGTCTTACTGCCTGACTGATACTGCCTGACTGACAGACTGACTCACTGACTGACTGATACTGACTGACTGACTCACTGACTGACCGAGACTGACTGACTAACTGCCTGACTGACTGAGACTGGACTGACTGACTGACTGACTGACTGACTAACTGACTGACTGAGACTGACTGACTGACTGCTTGACTCTCTGACTGGCTATTTCACTGACTGACTGAATGACTAAATGACTGACTGACACTGACTGACTGACTGCTTGACTACCTGACTGACTGCTTGACTGACTAACTGACTGGACAGGACTGACCGACTGACTGACTGACAGACTGACTGAATAAGGATGACTGACAGACTGACTGAATAAGGCTGACTGACTGACTGACTGACAGACTGACTGAATAAGGCTGACCGACTGACTGACTGCCTGACTGACTGACTGACTGAATGACTGACTGACTGACTGACCGAGACTGACTGACTGACTGACTGAGACTGGACTGGACTGACTGACTGACTGACTGACTGAGACTGACTGACTGCTTTAGTGACTAACTGACTGCACAGGACTGACCAACTGACTGACTGACTGACTGCCTGACTGACTGAATGACTGACTGACTGAGACTAAATGACTGACTGCTTGACTGACTGGCTGAAGGACTAACTGACTGACTGAGTGACTGACTGACTGGACTGACTGACTGAGACTGAATGACTGAGTGCTTGACTGATTGACTGTCAGACTGACTGACTGACTTCGCAAAAGGGAAAAATAAAAAAAAAAGAGTTATAAAATTAGAAAAAAATATTTGCATTTAAGATTTCCTTTCCGGCTGGGATTTGAACCCAGGGCGACACTCATGGAAGCCCAACGCTCTCGCCAATATACTATCGGATCTCTGTTGATCGGTGTCTTAATTATAATAAAAACAAAAAATGCACCTTAGTAATTATTGATCTAAAATCTTTGAAATCTAAAGGTCGAATGATTAAACTGACTCAGAATTTTCTTCCGTACATAAATAATCCATATTTGCAAAAGAAAGAAATTGAAAAAAAAAGAATCTTCAAATTAGAAGAGAAATATATACATGGAAGATTTTCGTTCCGGCCGGGACTCGAACCCAGTACCACGCGCTTGGAACCCAACGGTCTAGCCATTAGGCTATCGGAGCTATGTCGATAGAAGTCTTAAATATAATAAAAACAAAAATTGCACCTTGGTAATTATTGATTCAAACACTTTGAAATTTACAGGTCGAATAATTAAACTGACTCAGAATTTTTCTCCCTACATAAATAATCAATATTCGCAAAAGAGAAAAATTAAAAAAAAAAAGAATAAGAAATTTCAAATTAGAAACTAAAAGTATACATTGAAGATTTTCGTTCGGACCGGAACTCGAACCCAGGGCCACTCGCTTGGAAGCCTAACACTCTAGCCATTAGTCTATGGGAGCTCTGTCGGTGGGAGTTTTAAATATAATAAAAACAAAAAATGCACCTTGGTAATTGTTTATTTAAACACTTTGAAATCTTCGTGTCGAAAAATTAAACTGACTCAGAATTTTCTTCCCTACATAAATAATCAATAATTGCAAAGGAAATAAATTGAAAAAAAAAAGAATTTTCAAATTACAAAAGAAATATATACATTGAAGATATTCGCTCCGGCTGGGACTCGAACCCAGGCCACTCGCTTGGAAGACCAGCGGTCTAGCCATTAGGCTATCGGAGTTCTGTCGAGCGGAGTCTTACTGCCTGACTGATACTGCCTGACTGACAGACTGACTCACTGACTGACTGATACTGACTGACTGACTCACTGACTGACCGAGACTGACTGACTAACTGCCTGACTGACTGAGACTGGACTGACTGACTGACTGACTGACTAACTGACTGACTGAGACTGACTGACTGACTGCTTGACTCTCTGACTGGCTATTTCACTGACTGACTGAATGACTAAATGACTGACTGACACTGACTGACTGACTGCTTGACTACCTGACTGACTGCTTGACTGACTAACTGACTGGACAGGACTGACCGACTGACTGACTGACAGACTGACTGAATAAGGATGACTGACAGACTGACTGAATAAGGCTGACTGACTGACTGACTGACAGACTGACTGAATAAGGCTGACCGACTGACTGACTGCCTGACTGACTGACTGACTGAATGACTGACTGACTGACTGACCGAGACTGACTGACTGACTGACTGAGACTGGACTGGACTGACTGACTGACTGACTGACTGAGACTGACTGACTGCTTTAGTGACTAACTGACTGCACAGGACTGACCGACTGACTGACTGACTGACTGCCTGACTGACTGACTGACTGAATGACTGACTGACTGAGACTAAATGACTGACTGCTTGACTGACTGGCTGAAGGACTAACTGACTGACTGAGTGACTGACTGACTGGACTGACTGACTGAGACTGAATGACTGAGTGCTTGACTGATTGACTGTCAGACTGACTGACTGACTTCGCAAAAGGGAAAAATAAAAAAAAAAAGAATTATAAAATTAGAAAAAAGTATTTGCATTTAAGATTTCCTTTCCGGCTGGGATTTGAACCCAGGGCGACACTCATGGAAGCCCAACGCTCTCGCCAATATACTATCGGATCTCTGTTGATCGGTGTCTTAATTATAATAAAAACAAAAAATGCACCTTAGTAATTATTGATCTAAAATCTTTGAAATCTAAAGGTCGAATGATTAAACTGACTCAGAATTTTCTTCCGTACATAAATAATCCATATTTGCAAAAGAAAGAAATTGAAAAAAAAAGAATCTTCAAATTAGAAGAGAAATATATACATGGAAGATCTTCGTTCCGGCCGGGACTCGAACACAGTACCACGCGCTTGGAACCCAACGGTCTAGCCATTAGGCTATCGGAGCTCTGTCGATGGAAGTCTTAAATATAATAAAAACAAAAAATGCACCTTGGTAATTATTGATTCAAACACTTTGAAATTTACAGGTCGAATAATTAAACTGACTCAGAATTTTTCTCCCTACATAAATAATCAATATTCGCAAAAGAGAAAAATTAAAAAAAAAGAAGAAGAAATTTCAAATTAGAAACTAAAAGTATACATTGAAGATTTTCGTTCAGGCTGGGACTCGAACCCAGGGCCACTCGCTTGGAAGCCTAACACTCTAGCCATTAGTCTATGGGAGCTCTGTCGGTGGGAGTTTTAAATATAATAAAAACAAAAAATGCACCTTGGTAATTGTTTATTTAAACACTTTGAAATCTTCGTGTCGAAAAATTAAACTGACTCAGAATTTTCTTCCCTACATAAATAATCAATAATTGCAAAGGAAAGAAATTGAAAAAAAAAAGAATTTTCAAATTAGAAAAGAAATATATACATTGACGATATTCGCTCCGGCTGGGACTCGAACCCAGGCCACTCGCTTGGAAGACCAGCGGTCTAGCCATTAGGCTATCGGAGTTCTGTCGAGCGGAGTCTTACTGCCTGACTGATACTGCCTGACTGACAGACTGACTCACTGACTGACTGATACTGACTGACTGACTCACTGACTGACCGAGACTGACTGACTAACTGCCTGACTGACTGAGACTGGACTGACTGACTGACTGACTGACTGACTAACTGACTGACTGAGACTGACTGACTGACTGCTTGACTCTCTGACTGGCTATTTCACTGACTGACTGAATGACTAAATGACTGACTGACACTGACTGACTGACTGCTTGACTACCTGACTGACTGCTTGACTGACTAACTGACTGGACAGGACTGACCGACTGACTGACTGACAGACTGACTGAATAAGGATGACTGACAGACTGACTGAATAAGGCTGACTGACTGACTGACTGACAGACTGACTGAATAAGGCTGACCGACTGACTGACTGCCTGACTGACTGACTGACTGAATGACTGACTGACTGACTGACCGAGACTGACTGACTGACTGACTGAATGACTGACTGACTGACTGACCGAGACTGACTGACTGACTGACTGAGACTGGACTGGACTGACTGACTGACTGACTGACTGAGACTGACTGACTGCTTTAGTGACTAACTGACTGCACAGGACTGACCGACTGACTGACTGCTTGACTCTCTGACTGGCTATTTCACTGACTGACTGAATGACTAAATGACTGACTGACACTGACTGACTGACTGCTTGACTACCTGACTGACTGCTTGACTGACTAACTGACTGGACAGGACTGACCGACTGACTGACTGACAGACTGACTGAATAAGGATGACTGACAGACTGACTGAATAAGGCTGACTGACTGACTGACTGACAGACTGACTGAATAAGGCTGACCGACTGACTGACTGCCTGACTGACTGACTGACTGAATGACTGACTGACTGACTGACCGAGACTGACTGACTGACTGACTGAGACTGGACTGGACTGACTGACTGACTGACTGACTGAGACTGACTGACTGCTTTAGTGACTAACTGACTGCACAGGACTGACCGACTGACTGACTGACTGACTGCCTGACTGCCTGACTGACTGACTGACTGAATGACTGACTGACTGAGACTAAATGACTGACTGCTTGACTGACTGGCTGAAGGACTAACTGACTGACTGGACTGACTGACTGAGACTGAATGACTGAGTGCTTGACTGATTGACTGTCAGACTGACTGACTGACTTCGCAAAAGGGAAAAATAAAAAAAAAGAATTATAAAATTAGAAAAAAATATTTGCATTTAAGATTTCCTTTCCGGCTGGGATTTGAACCCAGGGCGACACTCATGGAAGCCCAACGCTCTCGCCAATATACTATCGGATCTCTGTTGATCGGTGTCTTAATTATAATAAAAACAAAAAATGCACCTTAGTAATTATTGATCTAAAATCTTTGAAATCTAAAGGTCGGATGATTAAACTGACTCAGAATTTTCTTCCGTACATAAATATTCCATATTTGCAAAAGAAAGAAATTGAAAAAAAAAAGAATCTTCAAATTAGAAGAGAAATATATACATGGAAGATTTTCGTTCCGGCCGGGACTCGAACACAGTACCACGAGCTTGGAACCCAACGGTCTAGCCATTAGGCTATCGGAGCTCTGTCGATGGAAGTCTTAAATATAATAAAAACAAAAAATGCACCTTGGTAATTATTGATTCAAACACTTTGAAATTTACAGGTCGAATAATTACACTGACTCAGAATTTTTCTCCCTACATAAATAATCAATATTCGCAAAAGAGAAAAATTAAAAAAAAAGAAGAAGAAATTTCAAATTAGAAACTAAAAGTATACATTGAAGATTTTCGTTCGGGCCGGGACTCGAACCCAGGGCCACTCGCTTGGAAGCCTAACACTCTAGCCATTAGTCTATGGGAGCTCTGTCGGTGGGAGTTTTAAATATAATAAAAACAAAAAATGCACCTTGGTAATTGTTTATTTAAACACTTTGAAATCTTTGTGTCGAAAAATTAAACTGACTCAGAATTTTCTTCCCTACATAAATAATCAATAATTGCAAAGGAAAGAAATTAAAAAAAAAGAATTTTCAAATTAGAAAAGAAATATATACATTGAAGATATTCGCTCCGGCTGAGACTCGAACCGAGGCCACTCGCTTGGAAGACCAGCGGTCTAGCCATTAGGCTATCGGAGTTCTGTCGAGCGGAGTCTTACTGCCTGACTGATACTGCCTATCTGACAGACTGACTCACTGACTGACTGATACTGACTGACTGACTCACTGACTGACCGAGACTGACTGACTAACTGCCTGACTGACTGAGACTGGACTGACTGACTGACTGACTGACTGACTGACTAACTGACTGACTGAGACTGACTGACTGACTGCTTGACTCTCTGACTGGCTATTTCACTGACTGACTGAATGACTAAATGACTGACTGACACTGACTGACTGACTGCTTGACTACCTGACTGACTGCTTGACTGACTAACTGACTGGACAGGACTGACCGACTGACTGACAGACTGACTGAATAAGGATGACTGACAGACTGACTGAATAAGGCTGACTGACTGACTGACTGACACACTGACTGAATAAGGCTGACCGACTGACTGACTGCCTGACTGACTGACTGACTGAATGACTGAATGACTGACTGACCGAGACTGACTGACTGACTGACTGAGACTGGACTGGACTGACTGACTGACTGACTGACTGAGACTGACTGACTGCTTTAGTGACTAACTGACTGCACAGGACTGACCGACTGACTGACTGACTGACTGCCTGACTGACTGACAGACTGAATGACTGACTGACTGAGACTAAATGACTGACTGCTTGACTGACTGGCTGAAGGACTAACTAACTGACTGACTGAGTGACTGACTGACTGGACTGACTGACTGAGACTGAATGACTGAGTGCTTGACTGATTGACTGTCAGACTGACTGACTTCGCAAAAGGGAAAAATAAAAAAAAAAGAATTATAAAATTAGAAAAAAATATTTGCATTTAAGATTTCCTTTTCCGGCTGGGATTTGAACCCAGCGCGACACTCATGGAAGCCCAACGCTCTCGCCAATATACTATCGGGTCTCTGTTGATCGGTGTCTTAATTATAATAAAAACAAAAAATGCACCTTAGTAATTATTGATCTAAAATCTTTGAAATCTAAAGGTCGAATGATTAAATTGACTCAGAATTTTCTTCCGTACATAAATAATCCATATTTGCAAAAGAAAGAAATTGAAAAAAAAAAGACTCTTCAAATTAGAAGAGAAATATATACATGGAAGATTTTCGTTCCGGCCGGGACTCGAACCCAGTACCACGCGCTTGGAACCCAACGGTCTAGCCATTAGGCTATCGGAGCTCTGTCGATGGAAGTCTTAAATATAATAAAAACAAAAAATGCACCTTGGTAATTATTGATTCAAACACTTTGAAATTTACAGGTCGAATAATTAAACTGACTCAGAATTTTTCTCCCTACATAAATAATCAATATTCGCAAAAGAGAAAAATTAAAAAAAAAGAAGAAGAAATTTCAAATTAGAAACTAAAAGTATACATTGAAGATTTTCATTCAGGCTGGGACTCGAACCCAGGGCCACTCGCTTGGAAGCCTAACACTCTAGCCATTAGTCTATGGGAGCTCTGTCGGTGGGAGTTTTAAATATAATAAAAACAAAAAATGCACCTTGGTAATTGTTTATTTAAACACTTTGAAATCTTCGTGTCGAAAAATTAAACTGACTCAGAATTTTCTTCCCTACATAAATAATCAATAATTGCAAAGGAAAGAAATTGAAAAAAAAAAGAATTTTCAAATTAGAAAAGAAATATATACATTGAAGATATTCGCTCCGGCTGGGACTCGAACCCAGGCCACTCGCTTGGAAGACCAGCGGTCTAGCCATTAGGCTATCGGAGTTCTGTCGAGCGGAGTCTTACTGCCTGACTGATACTGCCTGACTGACAGACTGACTCACTGACTGACTGATACTGACTGACTGACTCACTGACTGACCGAGACTGACTGACTAACTGACTGACTGACTGACTGACTGACTAACTGACTGACTGAGACTGACTGACTGACTGCTTGACTCTCTGACTGGCTATTTCACTGACTGACTGAATGACTAAATGACTGACTGACACTGACTGACTGACTGCTTGACTACCTGACTGACTGCTTGACTGACTAACTGACTGGACAGGACTGACCGACTGACTGACAGACTGACTGAATAAGGATGACTGACAGACTGACTGAATAAGGCTGACTGACTGACTGACTGACAGACTGACTGAATAAGGCTGACCGACTGACTGACTGCCTGACTGACTGACTGACTGAATGACTGACTGACTGACTGACCGAGACTGACTGACTGACTGACTGAGACTGGACTGGACTGACTGACTGACTGACTGACTGAGACTGACTGACTACTTTAGTGACTAACTGACTGCACAGGACTGACCGACTGACTGACTGACTGACTGCCTGACTGACTGACTGCCTGACTGACTGACTGACTGAATGACTGACTGACTGAGACTAAATGACTGACTGCTTGACTGACTGGCTGAAGGACTAACTGACTGACTGGACTGACTGACTGAGACTGAATGACTGAGTGCTTGACTGATTGACTGTCAGACTGACTGACTGACTTCGCAAAAGGGAAAAATAAAAAAAAGAATTATAAAATTAGAAAAAAATATTTGCATTTAAGAATTCCTTTCCGGCTGGGATTTGAACCCAGGGCGACACTCATGGAAGCCCAACGCTCTCGCCAATATACTATCGGATCTCTGTTGATCGGTGTCTTAATTATAATAAAAACAAAAAATGCACCTTAGTAATTATTGATCTAAAATCTTTGAAATCTAAAGGTCGAATGATTAAACTGACTCAGAATTTTCTTCCGTACATAAATAATCCATATTTGCAAAAGAAAGAAATTGAAAAAAAAAGAATCTTCAAATTAGAAGAGAAATATATACATGGAAGATTTTCGTTCCGGCCGGGACTCGAACCCAGTATCACGCGCTTGGAACCCAACGGTCTAGCCATTAGGCTCTTGGAGCTCTGTCGATGGAAGTCTTAAATATAATAAAAACAAAAATTGCACCTTGGTAATTATTGATTCAAACACTTTGAAATTTACAGGTCGAATAATTAAACTGACTCAGAATTTTTCTCCCTACATAAATAATCAATATTCGCAAAAGAGAAAAATTAAAAAAAAAAAAGAAGAAGAAATTTCAAATTAGAAACTAAAAGTATACATTGAAGATTTTCGTTCGGGCTGGGACTCGAACCCAGGGCCACTCGCTTGGAAGCCTAACACTCTAGCCATTAGTCTATGGGAGCTCTGTCGGTGGGAGTTTTAAATATAATAAAAACAAAAAATGCACCTTGGTAATTGTTTATTTAAACACTTTGAAATCTTTGTGTCGAAAAATTAAACTGACTCAGAATTTTCTTCCCTACATAAATAATCAATAATTGCAAAGGAAAGAAATTGAAAAAAAAAGAATTTTCAAATTAGAAAAGAAATATATACATTGAAGATATTCGCTCCGGCTAAGACTCGAACCCAGGCCACTCGCTTGGAAGACCAGCGGTCTAGCCATTAGGCTATCGGAGTTCTGTCGAGCGGAGTCTTACTGCCTGACTGATACTGCCTGACTGACAGACTGACTCACTGACTGACTGATACTGACTGACTGACTCACTGACTGACCGAGACTGACTGACTAACTGCCTGACTGACTGAGACTGGACTGACTGACTGACTGACTGACTGACTGACTAACTGACTGACTGAGACTGACTGACTGACTGCTTGACTCTCTGACTGGCTATTTCACTGACTGACTGAATGACTAAATGACTGACTGACACTGACTGACTGACTGCTTGACTACCTGACTGACTGCTTGACTGACTAACTGACTGGACAGGACTGACCGACTGACTGACAGACTGACTGAATAAGGATGACTGACAGACTGACTGAATAAGGCTGACTGACTGACTGACTGACACACTGACTGAATAAGGCTGACCGACTGACTGACTGCCTGACTGACTGACTGACTGAATGACTGAATGACTGACTGACCGAGACTGACTGACTGACTGACTGAGACTGGACTGGACTGACTGACTGACTGACTGACTGAGACTGACTGACTGCTTTAGTGACTAACTGACTGCACAGGACTGACCGACTGACTGACTGACTGAATGACTGACTGACTGAGACTAAATGACTGACTGCTTGACTGACTGGCTGAAGGACTAACTGACTGACTGAGTGACTGACTGACTGGACTGACTGACTGAGACTGAATGACTGAGTGCTTGACTGATTGACTGTCAGACTGACTGACTGACTTCGCAAAAGGGAAAAATAAAAGAAAAGAATTATAAAATTAGAAAAAAATATCTGCATTTAAGATTTCCTTTCCGGCCGGGACTCGAACCCAGTACCACGCGCTAGGAACCCAACGGTCTAGCCATTAGGCTATCGGAGCTCTGTCGATGGAAGTCTTAAATATAATAAAAACAAAAAATGCACCTTGGTAATTATTGATTCAAACACTTTGAAATTTACAGGTCGAATAATTAAACTGACTCAGAATTTTTCTCCCTACATAAATAATCAATATTCGCAAAAGAGAAAAATTAAAAAAAAAAGAAGAAGAAATTTCAAATTAGAAACTAAAAGTATACATTGAAGATTTTCGTTCAGGCTGGGACTCGAACCCAGGGCCACTCGCTTGGAAGCCTAACACTCTAGCCATTAGTCTATGGGAGCTCTGTCGGTGGGAGTTTTAAATATAATAAAAACAAAAAATGCACTTTGGTAATTGTTTATTTAAACACTTTGAAATCTTCGTGTCGAAAAATTAAACGGACTCAGAATTTTCTTCCCTACATAAATAATCAATAATTGCAAAGGAAAGAAATTGAAAAAAAAGAATTTTCAAATTAGAAAAGAAATATATACATTGAAGATATTCGCTCCGGCTGGGACTCGAACCCAGGCCACTCGCTTGGAAGACCAGCGGTCTAGCCATTAGGCTATCGGAGTTCTGTCGAGCGGAGTCTTACTGCCTGACTGATACTGCCTGACTGACAGACTGACTCACTGACTGACTGATACTGACTGACTGACTCACTGACTGACCGAGACTGACTGACTAACTGCCTGACTGACTGAGACTGGACTGACTGACTGACTGACTGACTGACTGACTGACTAACTGACTGACTGAGACTGACTGACTGACTGCTTGACTCTCTGACTGGCTATTTCACTGACTGACTGAATGACTAAATGACTGACTGACACTGACTGACTGACTGCTTGACTACCTGACTGACTGCTTGACTGACTAACTGACTGGACAGGACTGACCGACTGACTGACTGACAGACTGACTGAATAAGGATGACTGACAGACTGACTGAATAAGGCTGACTGACTGACTGACTGACAGACTGACTGAATAAGGCTGACCGACTGACTCACTGCCTGACTGACTGACTGACTGAATGACTGACTGACTGACTGACCGAGACTGACTGACTGACTGACTGAGACTGGACTGGACTGACTGACTGACTGACTGACTGAGACTGACTGACTGCTTTAGTGACTAACTGACTGCACAGGACTGACCGACTGACTGACTGACTGAATGACTGACTGACTGAGACTAAATGACTGACTGCTTGACTGACTGGCTGAAGGACTAACTGACTGACTGAGTGACTGACTGACTGGACTGACTGACTGAGACTGAATGACTGAGTGCTTAATTGATTGACTGTCAGACTGACTGACTGACTTCGCAAAAGGGAAAAATAAAAGAAAAGAATTATAAATTTAGAAAAAAATATCTGCATTTAAGATTTCCTTTCCGGCCGGGACTCGAACCCAGTACCACGCGCTAGGAACCCAACGGTCTAGCCATTAGGCTATCGGAGCTCTGTCGATTGAAGTCTTAAATATAATAAAAACAAAAAATGCACCTTGGTAATTATTGATTCAAACACTTTGAAATTTACAGGTCGAATAATTAAACTGACTCAGAATTTTTCTCCCTACATAAATAATCAATATTCGCAAAAGAGAAAAATTAAAAAAAAAAGAAGAAGAAATTTCAAATTAGAAACTAAAAGTATACATTGAAGATTTTCGTTCAGGCTGGGACTCGAACCCAGGGCCACTCGCTTGGAAGCCTAACACTCTAGCCATTAGTCTATGGGAGCTCTGTCGGTGGGAGTTTTAAATATAATAAAAACAAAAAATGCACCTTGGTAATTGTTTATTTAAACACTTTGAAATCTTCGTGTCGAAAAATTAAACGGACTCAGAATTTTCTTCCCTACATAAATAATCAATAATTGCAAATTAAAGAAATTGAAAAAAAAGAATTTTCAAATTAGAAAAGAAATATATACATTGAAGATATTCGCTCCGGCTGGGACTCGAACCCAGGCCACTCGCTTGGAAGACCAGCGGTCTAGCCATTAGGCTATCGGAGTTCTGTCGAGCGGAGTCTTACTGCCTGACTGATACTGCCTGACTGACAGACTGACTCACTGACTGACTGATACTGACTGACTTACTCACTGACTGACCGAGACTGACTGACTAACTGCCTGACTGACTGAGACTGGACTGACTGACTGACTGACTGACTGACTGACTAACTGACTGACTGAGACTGACTGACTGACTGCTTGACTCTCTGACTGGCTATTTCACTGACTGACTGAATGCCTAAATGACTCACTGACACTGACTGACTGACTGCTTGACTACCTGACTGACTGCTTGACTGACTAACTGACTGGACAGGACTGACCGACTGACTGACTGACAGACTGACTGAATAAGGATGACTGACAGACTGACTGAATAAGGCTGACTGACTGACTGACTGACAGACTGACTGAATAAGGCTGACCGACTGACTGACTGCCTGACTGACTGACTGACTGAATGACTGACTGACTGACTGACCGAGACTGACTGACTGACTGACTGAGACTGGACTGGACTGACTGACTGACTGACTGACTGAGATTGACTGACTGCTTTAGTGACTAACTGACTGCACAGGACTGACCGACTGACTGACTGACTGACTGCCTGACTGACTGACTGACTGAATGACTGACTGACTGAGACTACATGACTGACTGCTTGACTGACTGGCTGAAGGACTAACTGACTGACTGAGTGACTGACTGACTGGACTGACTGACTGAGACTGATTGACTGAGTGCTTGACTGATTGAATGTCAGACTGACTGACTGACTTCGCAAAAGGGAAAAATAAAAGAAAAGAATTATAAAATTAGAAAAAAATATTTGCATTTAAGATTTCCTTTCCGGCCGGGACTCGAACCCAGTACCACGCGCTAGGAACCCAACGGTCTAGCCATTAGGCTATCGGAGCTCTGTCGATGGAAGTCTTAAATATAATAAAAACAAAAAATGCACCTTGGTAATTATTGATTCAAACACTTTGAAATTTACAGGTCGAATAATTAAACTGACTCAGAATTTTTCTCCCTACATAAATAATCAATATTCGCAAAAGAGAAAAATTAAAAAAAAAGAAGAAGAAATTTCAAATTAGAAACTAAAAGTATACATTGAAGATTTTCGTTCAGGCTGGGACTCGAACCCAGGGCCACTCGCTTGGAAGCCTAACACTCTAGCCATTAGTCTATGGGAGCTCTGTCGGTGGGAGTTTTAAATATAATAAAAACAAAAAATGCACCTTGGTAATTGTTTATTTAAACACTTTGAAATCTTCGTGTCGAAAAATTAAACGGACTCAGAATTTTCTTCCCTACATAAATAATCAATAATTGCAAAGGAAAGAAATTGAAAAAAAAAAGAATTTTCAAATTAGAAAAGAAATATATACATTGAAGATATTCGCTCCGGCTGGGACTCGAACCCAGGCCACTCGCTTGGAAGACCAGCGGTCTAGCCATTAGGCTATCGGAGTTCTGTCGAGCGGAGTCTTACTGCCTGACTGATACTGCCTGACTGACAGACTGACTCACTGACTGACTGATACTGACTGACTGACTCACTGACTGACCGAGACTGACTGACTAACTGCCTGACTGACTGAGACTGGACTGACTGACTGACTGACTGACTGACTGACTAACTGACTGACTGAGACTGACTGACTGACTGCTTGACTCTCTGACTGGCTATTTCACTGACTGACTGAATGACTAAATGACTCACTGACACTGACTGACTGACTGCTTGACTACCTGACTGACTGCTTGACTGACTAACTGACTGGACAGGACTGACCGACTGACTGACTGACAGACTGACTGAATAAGGATGACTGACAGACTGACTGAATAAGGCTGACTGACTGACTGACTGACAGACTGACTGAATAAGGCTGACCGACTGACTGACTGCCTGACTGACTGAATGACTGACCGAGACTGACTGACCGAGACTGACTGACTGACTGACTGAGACTGGACTGGACTGACTGACTGACTGACTGACTGACTGAGACTGACTGACTGCTTTAGTGACTAACTGACTGCACAGGACTGACCGACTGACTGACTGACTGACTGCCTGACTGACTGACTGACTGAATGACTGACTGACTGAGACTACATGACTGACTGCTTGACTGACTGGCTGAAGGACTAACTGACTGACTGAGTGACTGACTGACTGGACTGACTGACTGAGACTAAATGACTGAGTGCTTGACTGATTGACTGTCAGACTGACTGACTGACTTCGCAAAAGGGAAAAATAAAAAAAAAGAATTATAAAATTAGAAAAAGATATTTGCATTTAAGATTTCCTTTCCGGCCGGGACTCGAACCCAGTACCACGCGCTTGGAACCCAACGGTCTAGCCATTAGGCTATCGGAGCTCTGTCGATGGAAGTCTTAAATATAATAAAAACAAAAAATGCACCTTGGTAATTATTGATTCAAACACTTTGAAATTTACAGGTCGAATAATTAAACTGACTCAGAATTTTTCTCCCTACATAAATAATCAATATTCGCAAAAGAGAAAAATTAAAAAAAAAAGAAGAAGAAATTTCAAATTAGAAACTAAAAGTATACATTGAAGATTTTCGTTCAGGCTGGGACTCGAACCCAGGGCCACTCGCTTGGAAGCCTAACACTCTAGCCATTAGTCTATGGGAGCTCTGTCGGTGGGAGTTTTAAATATAATAAAAACAAAAAATGCACCTTGGTAATTGTTTATTTAAACACTTTGAAATCTTTGTGTCGAAAAATTAAACGGACTCAGAATTTTCTTCCCTACATAAATAATCAATAATTGCAAAGGAAAGAAATTGAAAAAAAAAAAGAATTTTCAAATTAGAAAAGAAATATATACATTGAAGATATTCGCTCCGGCTTGGACTCGAACCCAGGCCACTCGCTTGGAAGACCAGCGGTCTAGCCATTAGGCTATCGGAGTTCTGTCGAGCGGAGTCTTACTGCCTGACTGACAGACTGACTTACTGACTGACTGATACTGACTGACTGATACTGACTGACTGACTCACTGACTGACCGAGACTGACTGACTAACTGCCTGACTGACTGAGACTGGACTGACTGACTGACTGACTGACTGACTGACTAACTGACTGACTGAGGCTGACTGACTGACTGCTTGACTCTCTGACTGGCTATTTCACTGACTGACTGAATGACTAAATGACTCACTGACACTGACTGACTGACTGCTTGACTACCTGACTGACTGCTTGACTGACTAACTGACTGGACAGGACTGACCGACTGACTGACTGACAGACTGACTGAATAAGGATGACTGACAGACTGACTGAATAAGGCTGACTGACTGACTGACTAACAGACTGACTGAATAAGGCTGACCGACTGACTGACTGCCTGACTGACTGACTGACTGAATGACTGACCGAGACTGACTGACCGAGACTGACTGACTGAGACTGGACTGGACTGACTGACTGACTGACTGACTGAGACTGACTGACTGCTTTAGTGACTAACTGACTGCACAGGACTGACCGACTGACTGACTGACTGACTGCCTGACTGACTGACTGACTGAATGACTGACTGACTGAGACTACATGACTGACTGCTTGACTGACTGGCTGAAGGACTAACTGACTGACTGAGTGACTGACTGACTGGACTGACTGACTGAGACTAAATGACTGAGTGCTTGACTGATTGACTGTCAGACTGACTCACTGACTTCGCAAAAGGGAAAAATAAAAAAAAAAGAATTATAAAATTAGAAAAAATATTTGCATTTAAGATTTCCTTTCCGGCTGGGATTTGAACCCAGGGCGACACTCATGGAAGCCCAACGCTCTCGCCAATATACTATCGGATCTCTGTTGATCGGTGTCTTAATTATAATAAAAACAAAAAATGCACCTTAGTAATTATTGATCTAAAATCTTTGAAATCTAAAGGTCGAATGATTAAACTGACTCAGAATTTTCTTCCGTACATAAATAATCCATATTTGCAAAAGAAAGATATTGAAAAAAAAAGAATCTTCAAATTAGAAGAGAAATATATACATGGAAGATTTTCGTTCCGGCCGGGACTCGAACCCAGTACCACGCGCTTGGAACCCAACGGTCTAGCCATTAGGCTATCGGAGCTCTGTCGATGGAAGTCTAAAAACAAAAAATGCACCTTGGTAATTATTGATTCAAACACTTTGAAATTTACAGGTCGAATAATTAAACTGACTCAGAATTTTTCTCCCTACATAAATAATCAATATTCGCAAAAGAGAAAAATTAAAAAAAAAAGAAGAAGAAATTTCAAATTAGAAACTAAAAGTATACATTGAAGATTTTCGTTCAGGCTGGGACTCGAACCCAGGGCCACTCGCTTGGAAGCCTAACACTCTAGCCATTAGTCTATGGGAGCTCTGTCGGTGGGAGTTTTAAATATAATAAAAACAAAAAATGCACCTTGGTAATTGTTTATTTAAACACTTTGAAATCTTCGTGTCGAAAAATTAAACTGACTCAGAATTTTCTTCCCTACATAAATAATCAATAATTGCAAAGGAAAGAAATTGAAAAAAAAAGAATTTTCAAATTAGAAAAGAAATATATACATTGAAGATATTCGCTCCGGCTGGGACTCGAACCCAGGCCACTCGCTTGGAAGACCAGCGGTCTAGCCATTAGGCTATCGGAGTTCGGTCGAGCGGAGTCTTACTGCCTGACTGATACTGCCTGACTGACAGACTGACTCACTGACTGACTGATACTGACTGACTGACTCACTGACTGACCGAGACTGACTGACTAACTGCCTGACTGACTGAGACTGGACTGACTGACTGACTGACTGACTGACTGACTAACTGACTGACTGAGACTGACTGACTGACTGCTTGACTCTCTGACTGGCTATTTCACTGACTGACTGAATGACTAAATGACTGACTGACACTGACTGACTGACTGCTTGACTACCTGACTGACTGCTTGACTGACTAACTGACTGGACAGGACTGACCGACTGACTGACTGACAGACTGACTGAATAAGGATGACTGACATTCTGACTGAATAAGGCCGACTGACTGACTGACTGACAGACTGACTGAATAAGGCTGACCGACTGACTGACTGCCTGACTGACTGACTGACTGAATGACTGACTGACTGACTGACTGACTGACTGAGACTGGACTGGACTGACTGACTGACTGACTGACTGCCTGACTGACTGACTGACTGAATGACTGACTGACTGAGACTAAATGACTGACTGCTTGACTGACTGGCTGAAGGACTAACTGACTGACTGATTGACTGACTGACTGGACTGACTGACTGAGACTGAATGACTGAGTGCTTGACTGATTGACTGTCAGACTGACTGACTGACTTCGCAAAAGGGAAAATAAAAAAAAAGAGTTATAAAATTAGAAAAAAATATTTGCATTTAAGATTTCCTTTCCGGCTGGGATTTGAACCCAGGGCGACACTCATGGAAGCCCAACGCTCTCGCCAATATACTATCGGATCTCTGTTGATTGGTGTCTTAATTATAATAAAAACAAAAAATGCACCTTAGTAATTATTGATCTAAAACCTTTGAAATCTAAAGGTCGAATGATTAAACTGACTCAGAATTTTCTTCCGTACATAAATAATCCATATTTGCAAAAGAAAGAAATTGAAAAAAAAAAGAATCTTCATATTAGAAGAGAAATATATACATTGAAGATATTCGCTCCGGCTGGGACTCGAACCCAGGCCACTCGCTTGGAAGACCAGCGGTCTAGCCATTAGGCTATCGGAGTTCTGTCGAGCGAGTCTTACTGCCTGACTGATACTGCCTGACTGACAGACTGACTCACTGACTGACTGATACTGACTGACTGACTCACTGACTGACCGAGACTGACTGACTAACTGCCTGACTGACTGAGTCTGACTGACTGCTTTAGTGACTAACTGCCTGACTGACTGACTGACTGAATGACTGACTGACTGAGACTAAATGACTGACTGCTTGACTGACTGGCTGAAGGACTAACTGACTGACTGATTGACTGACTGACTGGACTGACTGACTGAGACTGAATGACTGAGTGCTTGACTGATTGACTGTCAGACTGACTGACTGACTTCGCAAAAGGGAAAATAAAAAAAAAGAGTTATAAAATTAGAAAAAAATATTTGCATTTAAGATTTCCTTTCCGGCTGGGATTTGAACCCAGGGCGACACTCATGGAAGCCCAACGCTCTCGCCAATATACTATCGGATCTCTGTTGATCGGTCTCTTAATTATAATAAAAACAAAAAATGCACCTTAGTAATTATTGATCTAAAATCTTTGAAATCTAAAGGTCGAATGATTAAACTGACTCAGAATTTTCTTCCGTACATAAATAAACCATATTTGCAAAAGAAAGAAATTGAAAAAAAAAGAACCTTCAAATTAGAAGAGAAATATATACATGGAAGATTTTCGTTCCGGCCGGGACTCGAACCCAGTATCACTCGCTTGGAACCCAACGGTCTAGCCATTAGGCTACCGGAGTTCTGTCGATGGAAGTCTTAAATATAATAAAAACAAAAAATGCACCTTGGTAATTATTGATTCTAACACTTTGAAATTTACAGGTCGAATAATTAAACTGACTCAGAATTTTTCTCCCTACATAAATAATCAATATTCGCAAAAGAGAAAAATTAAAAAAAAAAGAAGAAGAAATTTCAAATTAGAAACTAAAAGTATACATTGAAGATTTTCGTTCAGGCTGGGACTCAAACCCAGGGCCACTCGCTTGGAAGCCTAACACTCTAGCCATTAGTCTATGGGAGCTCTGTCGGTGGGAGTTTTAAATATAATAAAAACAAAAAATGCACCTTGGTAATTGTTTATTTAAACACTTTGAAATCTTCGTGTCGAAAAATTAAACTGACTCAGAATTTTCTTCCCTACATAAATAATCAATAATTGCAAAGGAAAGAAATTGAAAAAAAAAGAATTTTCAAATTAGAAAAGAAATATATACAATGAAGATATTCGCTGCGGCTGGGACTCGAACCCAGGCCACTCGCTTGGAAGACCAGCGGTCTAGCCATTAGGCTATCGGAGTTCTGTCGAGCGGAGTCTTACTGCCTGACTGATACTGCCTGACTGACAGACTGACTCACTGACTGACTGACTCACTGACTGACCGAGACTGACTGACTAACTGCCTGACTGACTGAGACTGGACTGACTGACTGACTGACTGACTGACTGACTAACTGACTGACTGAGACTGACGGACTGACTGCTTGACTCTCTGACTGGCTATTTCACTGACTGACTGAATGACTAAATGACTGACTGACACTGACTGACTGACTGCTTGACTACCTGACTGACTGCTTGACTGACTAACTGACTGGACAGGACTGACCGACTGACTGACTGACAGACTGACTGAATAAGGATGACTGACAGACTGACTGAATAAGGCTGACTGACTGACTGACTGACAGACTGACTGAATGAGGCTGACCGACTGACTGACTGCCTGACTGACTGACTGACTGAATGACTGACTGACTGACTGACCGAGACTGACTGACTGACTGACTGAGACTGGACTGGACTGACTGACTGACTGACTGACTGAGACTGACTGACTGCTTTAGTGACTAACTGACTGCACTGGACTGACCGACTGACTGACTGACTGCCTGACTGACTGACTGACTGAATGACTGACTGACTGAGACTAAATGACTGACTGCTTGACTGACTGGCTGAAGGACTAACTGACTGACTGAGTGACTGACTGACTGGACTGACTGACTGAGACTGAATGACTGAGTGCTTGACTGATTGACTGTCAGACTGACTGACTGACTTCGCAAAAGGGAAAAATAAAAAAAAAAAGAATTATAAAATTATAAAAAAATATTTGCATTTAAGATTTCCTTTCCGGCTGGGATTTGAACCCAGGGCGACACTCATGGAAGCCCAACGCTCTCGCCAATATACTATCGGATCTCTGTTGATCGGTGTCTTAATTATAATAAAAACAAAAAATGCACCTTAGTAATTATTGATCTAAAATCTTTGAAATCTAAAGGTCGAATGATTAAACTGACTCAGAATTTTCTTCCGTACATAAATAATCCATATTTGCAAACGAAAGAAATTGAAAAAAAAAGAATCTTTAAATTAGAAGAGAAATATATACATGGAAGATTTTCGTTCCGGCCGGTACTCGAACCCAGTACCACGCGCTTCGAACCCAACGGTCTAGCCATTAGGCTATCGGAGCTCTGTCGCTGGAAGTCTTAAATATAATAAAAACAAAAAATGCACCTTGGTAATTATTGATTCAAACACTTTGAAATTTACAGGTCGAATAATTAAACTGACTCAGAATTTTTCTCCCTACATAAATAATCAATATTCGCAAAAGAGAAAAATTAAAAAAAAAAGAAGATAAAATTTCAAATTAGAAACTAAAGTATACATAGAAGATTTTCGTTCAGGCTGGGACTCGAAACCAGGGCCACTCGCTTGGAAGCCTAACACTCTAGCCATTAGTCTATGGGACCTCTGTCGGTGGGAGTTTTAAATATAATAAAAACAAAAAATGCACCTTGGTAATTGTTTATTTAAACACTTTGAAATCTTCGTGTCGAAAAATTAAACTGACTCAGAATTTTCTTCCCTACATAAATAATCCATATTTGCAAAAGAAAGAAATTGAAAAAAAAAAGAATCTTCATATTAGAAGAGAAATATATACATTGAAGATATTCGCTCCGGCTGGGACTCGAACCCAGGCCACTCGCTTGGAAGACCAGCGGTCTAGCCATTAGGCTATCGGAGTTCTGTCGAGCGGAGTCTTACTGCCTGACTGATACTGCCTGACTGACAGACTGACTCACTGACTGACTGAGACTGACTGACTGACTCACTGACTGACCGAGACTGACTGACTAACTGCCTGACTGACTGAGACTGACTGACTGCTTTAGTGACTAACTGCCTGACTGACTGACTGACTGAATGACTGACTGACTGAGACTAAATGACTGACTGCTTGACTGACTGGCTGAAGGACTAACTGACTGACTGATTGACTGACTGACTGGACTGACTGACTGAGACTGAATGACTGAGTGCTTGACTGATTGACTGTCAGACTGACTGACTGACTTCGCAAAAGGGAAAATAAAAAAAAAAGAGTTATAAAATTAGAAAAAAAATATTTGCATTTAAGATTTCCTTTCCGGCTGGGATTTGAACCCAGGGCGACACTCATGGAAGCCCAACGCTCTCGCCAATATACTATCGGATCTCTGTTGATCGGTGTCTTAATTATAATAAAAACAAAAAATGCACCTTAGTAATTATTGATCTAAAATCTTTGAAATCTAAAGGTCGAATGATTAAACTGACTCAGAATTTTCTTCCGTACATAAATAAACCATATTTGCAAAAGAAAGAAATTGAAAAAAAAAGAACCTTCAAATTAGAAGAGAAATATATACATGGAAGATTTTCGTTCCGGCCGGGACTCGAACCCAGTATCACGCGCTTAGAACCCAACGGTCTAGCCATTAGGCTACCGGAGTTCTGTCGATGGAAGTCTTAAATATAATAAAAACAAAAAATGCACCTTGGTAATTATTGATTCAAACACTTTGAAATTTACAGGTCGAATAATTAAACTGACTCAGAATTTTTCTCCCTACATAAATAATCAATATTCGCAAAAGAGAAAAATTAAAAAAAAAAGAAGATAAAATTTCAAATTAGAAACTAAAGTATACATAGAAGATTTTCGTTCAGGCTGGGACTCGAAACCAGGGCCACTCGCTTGGAAGCCTAACACTCTAGCCATTAGTCTATGGGACCTCTGTCGGTGGGAGTTTTAAATATAATAAAAACAAAAAATGCACCTTGGTAATTGTTTATTTAAACACTTTGAAATCTTTGTGTCGAAAAATTAAACTGACTCAGAATTTTCTTCCCTACATAAATAATCCATATTTGCAAAAGAAAGAAATTGAAAAAAAAAAGAATCTTCATATTAGAAGAGAAATATATACATTGAAGATATTCGCTCCGGCTGGGACTCGAACCCAGGCCACTCGCTTGGAAGACCAGCGGTCTAGCCATTAGGCTATCGGAGTTCTGTCGAGCGGAGTCTTACTGCCTGACTGATACTGCCTGACTGACAGACTGACTCACTGACTGACTGAGACTGACTGACTGACTCACTGACTGACCGAGACTGACTGACTAACTGCATGACTGACTGAGACTGACTGACTGCTTTAGTGACTAACTGCCTGACTGACTGACTGACTGAATGACTGACTGACTGAGACTAAATGACTGACTGCTTGACTGACTGGCTGAAGGACTAACTGACTGACTGATTGACTGACTGACTGGACTGACTGACTGAGACTGAATGACTGAGTGCTTGACTGATTGACTGTCAGACTGACTGACTGACTTCGCAAAAGGGAAAATAAAAAAAAAGAGTTATAAAATTAGAAAAAAAATATTTGCATTTAAGATTTCCTTTCCGGCTGGGATTTGAACCCAGGGCGACACTCATGGAAGCCCAACGCTCTCGCCAATATACTATCGGATCTCTGTTGATCGGTGTCTTAATTATAATAAAAACAAAAAATGCACCTTAGTAATTATTGATCTAAAATCTTTGAAATCTAAAGGTCGAATGATTAAACTGACTCAGAATTTTCTTCCGTACATAAATAAACCATATTTGCAAAAGAAAGAAATTGAAAAAAAAAGAACCTTCAAATTAGAAGAGAAATATATACATGGAAGATTTTCGTTCCGGCCGGGACTCGAACCCAGTATCACGCGCTTGGAACCCAACGGTCTAGCCATTAGGCTACCGGAGTTCTGTCGATGAAAGTCTTAAATATAATAAAAACAAAAAATGCACCTTGGTAATTATTGATTCAAACACTTTGAAATTTACAGGTCGAATAATTAAACTGACTCAGAATTTTTCTCCCTACATAAATAATCAATATTCGCAAAAGAGAAAAATTAAAAAAAAAAGAAGAAGAAATTTCAAATTAGAAACTAAAAGTATACATTGAAGATTTTCGTTCAGGCTGGGACTCGAACCCAGGGCCACTCGCTTGGAAGCCTAACACTCTAGCCATTAGTCTATGGGAGCTCTGTCGGTGGGAGTTTTAAATATAATAAAAACAAAAAATGCACCTTGGTAATTGTTTATTTAAACACTTTGAAATCTTCGTGTCGAAAAATTAAACTGACTCAGAATTTTCTTCCCTACATAAATAATCAATAATTGCAAAGGAAAGAAATTGAAAAAAAAAAGAATTTTCAAATTAGAAAAGAAATATATACATTGAAGATATTCGCTGCGGCTGGGACTCGAACCCAGGCCACTCGCTTGGAAGACCAGCGGTCTAGCCATTAGGCTATCGGAGTTCTGTCGAGCGGAGTCTTACTGCCTGACTGATACTGCCTGACTGACAGACCCACTCACTGACTGACTGACTCACTGACTGACCGAGACTGACTGACTAACTGCCTGACTGACTGAGACTGGACTGACTGACTGACTGACTGACTGACTGACTGACTAACTGACTGACTGAGACTGACGGACTGACTGCTTGACTCTCTGACTGGCTATTTCACTGACTGACTGAATGACTAAATGACTGACTGACACTGACTGACTGACTGCTTGACTACCTGACTGACTGCTTGACTGACTAACTGACTGGACAGGACTGACCGACTGACTGACTGACAGACTGACTGAATAAGGATGACTGACAGACTGACTGAATAAGGCTGACTGACTGACTGACTGACAGACTGACTGAATGAGGCTGACCGACTGACTGACTGCCTGACTGACTGACTGACTGAATGACTGACTGACTGACTGACCGAGACTGACTGACTGACTGACTGAGACTGGACTGGACTGACTGACTGACTGACTGACTGAGACTGACTGACTGCTTTAGTGACTAACTGACTGCACAGGACTGACCGACTGACTGACTGATTGACTGCCTGACTGACTGACTGACTGAATGACTGACTGACTGAGACTAAATGACTGACTGCTTGACTGACTGGCTGAAGGACTAACTGACTGACTGAGTGACTGACTGACTGGACTGACTGACTGAGACTGAGTGACTGAGTGCTTGACTGATTGACTGACTGACTGACTTCGCAAAAGGGAAAAATAAAAATAAAAAGAATTATAAAATTAGAAAAAAATATTTGCATTTAAGATTTCCTTTCCGGCTGGGATTTGAACCCAGGGCGACACTCATGGAAGCCCAACGCTCTCGCCAATATACTATCGGATCTCTGTTGATCGGTGTCTTAATTATAATAAAAACAAAAAATGCACCTTAGTAATTATTGATCTAAAATCTTTGAAATCTAAAGGTCGAATGATTAAACTGACTCAGAATTTTCTTCCGTACATAAATAATCCATATTTGCAAAAGAAAGAAATTGAAAAAAAAAGAATCTTCAAATTAGAAGAGAAATATATACATGGAAGATTTTCGTTCCGGCCGGGACTCGAACCCAGTATCACGCGCTTGGAACCCAACGGTCTAGCCATTAGGCTACCGGAGTTCTGTCGATGGAAGTCTTAAATATAATAAAAACAAAAAATGCACCTTGGTAATTATTGATTCAAACACTTTGAAATTTACAGGTCGAATAATTAAACTGACTCAGAATTTTTCTCCCTACATAAATAATCAATATTCGCAAAAGAGAAAAATTAAAAAAAAAGAAGAAGAAATTTCAAGTTAGAAACTAAAAGTATACATTGAAGATTTTCGTTCAGGCTGGGACTCGAACCCAGGGCCACTCGCTTGGAAGCCTAACACTCTAGCCATTAGTCTATGGGAGCTCTGTCGTGGGAGTTTTAAATATAATAAAAACAAAAAATGCACCTTGGTAATTGTTTATTTAAACACTTTGAAATCTTCGTGTCGAAAAATTAAACTGACTCAGAATTTTCTTCCCTACATAAATAATCAATAATTGCAAAGGAAAGAAATTGAAAAAAAAAAAGAATTTTCAAATTAGAAAAGAAATATATACATTGACGATATTCGCACCGGCTGGGACTCGAACCAACGCCACTCGCTTGGAAGACCAGCGGTCTAGCCATTAGGCTATCGGAGTTCTTTCGAGCGGAGTCTTACTTCCTGACTGATACTGCCTGACTGACAGACTGACTCACTGACTGACTGATACTGACTGACTGACTCACCGACTGACCGAGACTGACTGACTAACTGCCTGACTGACTGAGACTGGACTGACTGACTGACTGACTGACTGACTGACTGAATGAGACTGACTGACTGACTGCTTGACTCTCTGACTGGCTATTTCACTGACTGACTGAATGACTAAATGACTGACTGACACTGACTGACTGACTGCTTGACTACCTGACTGACTGCTTGACTGACTAACTGACTGGACAGGACTGACCGACTGACTGACTGACAGACTGACTGAATAAGGATGACTGACAGACTGACTGAATAAGGCTGACTGACTGACTGACTGACAGACTGACTGAATAAGGCTGACCGACTGACTGACTGCCTGACTGACTGACTGACTGAATGACTGACTGACTGACTGACTGACTGACTGACTGAGACTGACTGACTGCTTTAGTGACTAACTGACTGCACTGGACTGACCGACTGACTGACTGACTGACTGCCTGACTGACTGACTGACTGACTGACTGACTGACTGACTGACTGACTGAGACTAAATGACTGACTGCTTGACTGACTGGCTGAAGGACTAACTGACTGACTGAGTGACTGACTGACTGGACTGACTGACTGAGACTGAATGACTGAGTGCTTGACTGATTGACTGTCAGACTGACTGACTGACTTCGCAAAAGGGAAAAATAAAAAAAAAAAGAATTATAAAATTATAAAAAAATATTTGCATTTAAGATTTCCTTTCCGGCTGGGATTTGAACCCAGGGCGACACTCATGGAAGCCCAACGCTCTCGCCAATATACTATCGGATCTCTGTTGATCGGTGTCTTAATTATAATAAAAACAAAAAATGCACCTTAGTAAATATTGATCTAAAATCTTTGAAATCTAAAGGTCGAATGATTAAACTGACTCAGAATTTTCTTCCGTACATAAATAATCCATATTTGCAAACGAAAGAAATTGAAAAAAAAAGAATCTTTAAATTAGAAGAGAAATACATACATGGAAGATTTTCGTTCCGGCCGGGACTCGAACCCAGTACCACGCGCTTCGAACCCAACGGTCTAGCCATTAGGCTATCGGAGCTCTGTCGATGGAAGTCTTAAATATAATAAAAACAAAAAATGCACCTTGGTAATTATTGATTCAAACACTTTGAAATTTACAGGTCGAATAATTAAACTGACTCAGAATTTTTCTCCCTACATAAATAATCAATATTCGCAAAAGAGAAAAATTAAAAAAAAAAGAAGATAAAATTTCAAATTAGAAACTAAAGTATACATAGAAGATTTTCGTTCAGGCTGGGACTCGAACCCAGGGCCACTCGCTTGGAAGCCTAACACTCTAGCCATTAGTCTATGGGAGCTCTGACGGTTTGAGTTTTAAATATAATAAAAACAAAAAATGCACCTTGGTAATTGTTTATTTAAACACTTTGAAATCTTCGTGTCGAAAAATTAAACTGACTCAGAATTTTCTTCCCTACATAAATAATCAATAATTGCAAAGGAAAGAAATTGAAAAAAAAAAAGAATTTTCAAATTAGAAAAGAAACATATACATTGAAGATATTCGCTCCGGCTGGGACTCGAACCCAGGCCACTCGCTTGGAAGACCAGCGGTCTAGCCATTAGGCTATCGGAGTTCTGTCGAGCGGAGTCTTACTGCCTGACTGATACTGCCTGACTGACAGACTGACTCACTGACTGACTGATACTGACTGACTGACTGACCGAGACTGACTGACTAACTGCCTGACTGACTGAGACTGGACTGACTGACTGACTGACTGACTGACTGACTAACTGACTGACTGAGACTGACTGACTGACTGCTTGACTCTCTGACTGGCTATTTCACTGACTGACTGAATGACTAAATGACTGATTGACACTGACTGACTGACTGCTTGACTACCTGACTGACTGCTTGACTGACTAACTGACTGGACAGGACTGACCGACTGACTGACTGACAGACTGACTGAATAAGGATGACTGACAGACTGACTGAATAAGGCTGACTGACTGACTGACTGACAGACTGACTGAATAAGGCTGACCGAATGACTGACTGCCTGACTGACTGACTGACTGAATGACTGACTGACTGACTGACTGACTGACTGAGACTGGACTGGACTGACTGACTGACTGACTGACTGAGACTGACTGACTGCTTTAGTGACTAACTGACTGCACAGGACTGACCGACTGACTGACTGCCTGACTGACTGACTGACTGACTGACTGAATGACTGACTGACTGAGACTAAATGACTGACTGCTTGACTGACTGGCTGAAGGACTAACTGACTGACTGAGTGAGTGACTGACTGGACTGACTGACTGAGACTGAATGACTGAGTGCTTGACTGATTGACTGTCAGACTGACTGACTGACTTCGCAAAAGGGAAAAATAAAAAAAAAAAGAATTATAAAATTAGAAAAAAATATTTGCATTTAAGATTTCCTTTCCGGCTGGGATTTGAACCCAGGGCGACACTCATGGAAGCCAAACGCTCTCGCCAATATACTATCGGATCTCTGTTGATCGGTGTCTTAATTATAATAAAAACAAAAAATGCACCTTAGTAATTATTGATCTAAAATCTTTGAAATCTAAAGGTCGAATGATTAAACTGACTCAGAATTTTCTTCCGTACATAAATAATCCATATTTGCAAAAGAAAGAAATTGAAAAAAAAAAGGATCTTCAAATTAGAAGAGAAATATATACATGGAAGATTTTCGTTCCGGCCGGGACTCGAACCCAGTACCACGCGCTTGGAACCCAACGGTCTAGCCATTAGGCTATCGGAGCTCTGTCGATGGAAGTCTTAAATATAATAAAAACAAAAAATGCACCTTGGTAATTATTGATTCAAACACTTTGAAATTTACAGGTCGAATAATTAAACTGACTCAGAATTTTCTTCCCTACATAAATAATCAATAATTGCAAAGGAAAGAAATTGAAAAAAAAAAGAATTTTCAAATTAGAAAAGAAATATATACATTGAAGATATTCGCTCCGGCTGGGACTCGAACCCAGGCCACTCGCTTGGAAGACCAGCGGTCTAGCCATTAGGCAATCGGAGTTCTGTCGAGCGGAGTCTTACTGCCTGACTGATACTGCCTGACTGACAGACTGACTCACTGACTAACTGATACTGACTGACTGACTCACTGACTGACCGAGACTGACTGACTAACTGCTTGACTGACTGAGACTGGACTGACTGACTGACTGACTGACTGACTGACTAACTGACTGACTGAGACTGACTGACTGACTGCTTGACTCTCTGACTGGCTATTTCACTGACTGACTGAATGACTAAATGACTGACTGACACTGACTGACTGACTGCTTGACTACCTGACTGACTGCTTGACTGACTAACTGACTGGACAGGACTGACCGACTGACTGACTGACAGACTGACTGAATTAGGATGACTGACAGACTGACTGAATAAGGCTGACTGACTGACTGACTGACTGACAGACTGACTGAATAAGGCTGACCGACTGACTGACTGCCTGACTGACTGACTGACTGAATGACTGACTGACTGACTGACCGAGACTGACTGACTGACTGACTGAGACTGGACTGGACTGACTGACTGACTGACTGAGACTGACTGACTGCTTTAGTGACTAACTGACTGCACAGGACTGAACGACTGACTGACTGACTGACTGCCTGACTGACTGACTGACTGAATGACTGACTGACTGAGACTAAATGACTGACTGCTTGACTGACTGGCTGAAGGACTAACTGACTGACTGAGTGACTGACTGACTGGACTGACTGACTGAGACTGAATGACTGAGTGCTTGACTGATTGACTGTCAGACTGACTGACTGACTTCGCAAAAGGGAAAAATAAAAAAAAAGAATTATAAAATTAGAAAAAAATATTTGCATTTAAGATTTCCTTTCCGGCTGGGATTTGAACCCAGGGCGACACTCATGGAAGCCCAACGCTCTCGCCAATATACTATCGGATCTCTGTTGATCGGTGTCTTAATTATAATAAAAACAAAAAATGCACCTTAGTAATTATTGATCTAAAATCTTTGAAATCTAAAGGTCGAATGATTAAACTGACTCAGAATTTTCTTCCGTACATAAATAATCCATATTTGCAAAAGAAAGAAATTGAAAAAAAAAAGAATCTTCAAATTAGAAGAGAAATATATACATGGAAGATTTTCGTTCCGGCCGGGATTCGAACCCAGTACCACGCGCTTGGAACCCAACGGTCTAGCCATTAGGCTATCGGAGCTCTGTAGATGGAAGTCTTAAATATAATAAAAACAAAAAATGCACCTTGGTAATAATTGATTCAAACACTTTGAAATTTACAGGTCGAATAATTAAACTGACTCAGAATTTTTCTCCCTACATAAATAATCAATATTCGCAAAAGAGAAAAATTAAAAAAAAAGAAGAAGAAATTTCAAATTAGAAACTAAAAGTATACATTGAAGGTTTTCGTTCAGGCTGGGACTCGAACCCAGGGCCACTCGCTTGGAAGCCTAACACTCTAGCCATTAGTCTATGGGAGCTCTGTCGGTGGGAGTTTTAAATATAATAAAAACAAAAAATGCACCTTGGTAATTGTTTATTTAAACACTTTGAAATCTTCGTGTCGAAAAATTAAACTGACTCAGAATTTTCTTCCCTACATAAATAATCAATAATTGCAAAGGAAAGAAATTGAAAAAAAAAAAGAATTTTCAAATTAGAAAAGAAATATATACATTGAAGATATTCGCTCCGGCTGGGACTCGAACCCAGGCCGCTCGCTTGGAAGACCAGCGGTCTAGCCATTAGGCTATCGGAGTTCTGTCGAGCGGAGTCTTACTGCCTGACTGATACTGCCTGACTGACAGACTGACTCACTGACTAACTGATACTGACTGACTGACTCACTGACTGACCGAGACTGACTGACTAACTGCTTGACTGACTGAGACTGGACTGACTGACTGACTGACTGACTGACTGACTAACTGACTGACTGAGACTGACTGACTGACTGCTTGACTCTCTGACTGGCTATTTCACTGACTGACTGAATGACTAAATGACTGACTGACACTGACAGACTGACTGCTTGACTACCTGACTGACTGCTTGACTGACTAACTGACTGGACAGGACTGACCGACTGACTGACTGACAGACTGACTGAATAAGGATGACTGACAGACTGACTGAATAAGGCTGACTGACTGACTGACTGACTGACAGACTGACTGAATAAGGCTGACCGACTGACTGACTGCCTGACTGACTGACTGACTGAATGACTGACTGACTGACTGACCGAGACTGACTGACTGACTGACTGAGACTGGACTGGACTGACTGACTGAGACTGACTGACTGCTTTAGTGACTAACTGACTGCACAGGACTGAACGACTGACTGACTGACTGACTGCCTGACTGACTGACTGACTGAGACTAAATGACTGACTGCTTGACTGACTGGCTGAAGGACTAACTGACTGACTGAGTGACTGACTGACTGGACTGACTGACTGAGACTGAATGACTGAGTGCTTGACTGATTGACTGTCAGACTGACTGACTGACTTCGCAAAAGGGAAAAATAAAAAAAAAAAGAATTATAAAATTAGAAAAAAATATTTGCATTTAAGATTTCCTTTCCGGCTGGGATTTGAACCCAGGGCGACACTCATGGAAGCCCAACGCTCTCGCCAATATACTATCGGATCTCTCTTGATCGGTGTCTTAATTATAATAAAAACAAAAAATGCACCTTAGTAATTATTGATCTAAAATCTTTGAAATCTAAAGGTCGAATGATTAAACTGACTCAGAATTTTCTTCCGTACATAAATAATCCATATTTGCAAAAGAAAGAAATTGAAAAAAAAAAAGAATCTTCAAATTAGAAGAGAACTATATACATGGAAGATTTTCGTTTCGGCCGGGACTCGAACCCAGTACCACGCGCTAGGAACCCAACGGTCTAGCCATTAGGCTATCGGAGCTCTGTCGATGGAAGTCTTAAATATAATAAAAACAAAAAATGCACCTTGGTAATTGTTTATTTAAACACTTTGAAATCTTCGTGTCGAAAAATTAAACTGACTCAGAATTTTCTTCCCTACATAAATAATCAATAATTGCAAAGGAAAGAAATTGAAAAAAAAAAGAATTTTCAAATTAGAAAAGAAATATATACATTGAAGATATTCGCTCCGGCTGGGACTCGAACCCAGGCCACTCGCTTGGAAGACCAGCGGTCTAGCCATTAGGCTATCGGAGTTCTGTCGAGCGGAGTCTTACTGCCTGACTGATACTGCCTGACTGACAGACTGACTCACTGACTGACTGATACTGACTGACTGACTGACCGAGACTGACTGACTAACTGCCTGACTGACTGAGACTGGACTGACTGACTGACTGACTGACTGACTGACTAACTGACTGACTGAGACTGACTGACTGACTGCTTGACTCTCTGACTGGCTATTTCACTGACTGACTGAATGACTAAATGACTGACTGACACTGACTGACTGACTGCTTGACTACCTGACTGACTGCTTGACTGACTAACTGACTGGACAGGACTGACCGACTGACTGACTGACAGACTGACTGAATAAGGATGACTGACAGACTGACTGAATAAGGCTGACTGACTGACTGACTGACAGACTGACTGAATAAGGATGACTGACAGACTGACTGAATAAGGCTGACTGACTGACTGACTGACAGACTGACTGAATAAGGCTGACCGACTGACTGACTGCCTGACTGACTGACTGACTGAATGACTGACTGACTGACTGACTGACTGACTGAGACTGGACTGGACTGACTGACTGACTGACTGACTGAGACTGACTGACTGCTTTAGTGACTAACTGACTGCACAGGACTGACCGACTGACTGACTGACTGACTGCCTGACTGACTGACTGAATGACTGACTGACTGAGACTAAATGACTGACTGCTTGACTGACTGGCTGAAGGACTAACTGACTGACTGAGTGACTGACTGACTGGACTGACTGACTGAGACTGAATGACTGAGTGCTTGACTGATTGACTGTCAGACTGACTGACTGACTTCGCAAAAGGGAAAAATAAAAAAAAAGAATTATAAAATTAGAAAAAAATATTTGCATTTAAGATTTCCTTTCCGGCTGGGATTTGAACCCAGGGCGACACTCATGGAAGCCAAACGCTCTCGCCAATATACTATCGGATCTCTGTTGATCGGTGTCTTAATTATAATAAAAACAAAAAATGCACCTTAGTAATTATTGATCTAAAATCTTTGAAATCTAAAGGTCGAATGATTAAACTGACTCAGAATTTTCTTCCGTACATAAATAATCCATATTTGCAAAAGAAAGAAATTGAAAAAAAAAGGATCTTCAAATTAGAAGAGAAATATATACATGGAAGATTTTCGTTCCGGCCGGGACTCGAACCCAGTACCACGCGCTTGGAACCCAACGGTCTAGCCATTAGGCTATCGGAGCTCTGTCGATGGAAGTCTTAAATATAATAAAAACAAAAAATAATTTACAGGTCGAATAATTAAACTGACTCAGAATTTTCTTCCCTACCTAAATAATCAATAATTGCAAAGGAAAGAAATTGAAAAAAAAAAAGAATTTTCAAATTAGAAAAGAAATATATACATTGAAGATATTCGCTCCGGCTGGGACTCGAACCCAGGCCACTCGCTTGGAAGACCAGCGGTCTAGCCATTAGGCAATCGGAGTTCTGTCGAGCGGAGTCTTACTGCCTGACTGATACTGCCTGACTGACAGACTGACTCACTGACTAACTGATACTGACTGACTGACTCACTGACTGACCGAGACTGACTGACTAACTGCTTGACTGACTGAGACTGGACTGACTGACTGACTGACTGACTGACTGACTAACTGACTGACTGAGACTGACTGACTGACTGCTTGACTCTCTGACTGGCTATTTCACTGACTGACTGAATGACTAAATGACTGACTGACACTGACTGACTGACTGCTTGACTACCTGACTGACTGCTTGACTGACTAACTGACTGGACAGGACTGACCGACTGACTGACTGACAGACTGACTGAATAAGGATGACTGACAGACTGACTGAATAAGGCTGACTGACTGACTGACTGACAGACTGACTGAATAAGGCTGACCGACTGGCTGACTGCCTGACTGACTGACTGACTGAATGACTGACTGACTGACTGACCGAGACTGACTGACTGACTGACTGAGACTGGACTGGACTGACTGACTGACTGACTGACTGAGACTGACTGACTGCTTTAGTGACTAACTGACTGCACAGGACTGACCGACTGACTGACTGACTGACTGACTGACTGACTGACTGACTGAATGACTGACTGACTGACTGACTGACTGACTGAATGACTGACTGACTGAGACTAAATGACTGACTGCTTGACTGACTGGCTGAAGGACTAACTGACTGACTGAGTGACTGACTGACTGGACTGACTGACTGAGACTGAATGACTGAGTGCTTGACTGATTGACTGTCAGACTGACTGACTGACTTCGCAAAAGGGAAAAATAAAAAAAAAAGAATTATAAAATTAGAAAAAAATATTTGCATTTAAGATTTCCTTTCCGGCTGGGATTTGAACCCAGGGCGACACTCATGGAAGCCCAACGCTCTCGCCAATATACTATCGGATCTCTGTTGATCGGTGTCTTAATTATAATAAAAACAAAAAATGCACCTTAGTAATTATTGATCTAAAATCTTTGAAATCTAAAGGTCGAATGATTAAACTGACTCAGAATTTTCTTCCGTACATAAATAATCCATATTTGCAAAAGAAAGAAATTGAAAAAAAAAAGAATCTTCAAATTAGAAGAGAAATATATACATGGAAGATTTTCGTTCCGGCCGGGATTCGAACCCAGTACCACGCGCTTGGAACCCAACGGTCTAGCCATTAGGCTATCGGAGCTCTGTAGATGGAAGTCTTAAATATAATAAAAACAAAAAATGCACCTTGGTAATAATTGATTCAAACACTTTGAAATTTACAGGTCGAATAATTAAACTGACTCAGAATTTTTCTCCCTACATAAATAATCAATATTCGCAAAAGAGAAAAATTTAAAAAAAAGAAGAAGAAATTTCAAATTAGAAACTAAAAGTATACATTGAAGGTTTTCGTTCAGGCTGGGACTCGAACCCAGGGCCACTCGCTTGGAAGCCTAACACTCTAGCCATTAGTCTATGGGAGCTCTGTCGGTGGGAGTTTTAAATATAATAAAAACAAAAAATGCACCTTGGTAATTGTTTATTTAAACACTTTGAAATCTTCGTGTCGAAAAATTAAACTGACTCAGAATTTTCTTCCCTACATAAATAATCAATAATTGCAAAGGAAAGAAATTGAAAAAAAAAAAGAATTTTCAAATTAGAAAAGAAATATATACATTGAAGATATTCGCTCCGGCTGGGACTCGAACCCAGGCCGCTCGCTTGGAAGACCAGCGGTCTAGCCATTAGGCTATCGGAGTTCTGTCGAGCGGAGTCTTACTGCCTGACTGATACTGCCTGACTGACAGACTGACTCACTGACTAACTGATACTGACTGACTGACTCACTGACTGACCGAGACTGACTGACTAACTGCTTGACTGACTGAGACTGGACTGACTGACTGACTGACTGACTGACTAACTGACTGACTGAGACTGACTGACTGACTGCTTGACTCTCTGACTGGCTATTTCACTGACTGACTGAATGACTAAATGACTGACTGACACTGACAGACTGACTGCTTGACTACCTGACTGACTGCTTGACTGACTAACTGACTGGACAGGACTGACCGACTGACTGACTGACAGACTGACTGAATAAGGAGGACTGACAGACTGACTGAATAAGGCTGACTGACTGACTGACTGACTGACAGACTGACTGAATAAGGCTGACCGACTGACTGACTGCCTGACTGACTGACTGACTGAATGACTGACTGACTGACTGACCGAGACTGACTGACTGACTGACTGAGACTGGACTGGACTGACTGACTGACTGACTGAGACTGACTGACTGCTTTAGTGACTAACTGACTGCACAGGACTGAACGACTGACTGACTGACTGACTGCCTGACTGACTGACTGACTGAATGACTGACTGACTGAGACTAAATGACTGACTGCTTGACTGACTGGCTGAAGGACTAACTGACTGACTGAGTGACTGACTAACTGGACTGACTGACTGAGACTGAATGACTGAGTGCTTGACTGATTGACTGTCAGACTGACTGACTGACTTCGCAAAAGGGAAAAATAAAAAAAAAAGAATTATAAAATTAGAAAAAAATATTTGCATTTAAGATTTCCTTTCCGGCTGGGATTTGAACCCAGGGCGACACTCATGGAAGCCCAACGCTCTCGCCAATATACTATCGAATCTCTCTTGATCGGTGTCTTAATTATAATAAAAACAAAAAATGCACCTTAGTAATTATTGATCTAAAATCTTTGAAATCTAAAGGTCGAATGATTAAACTGACTCAGAATTTTCTTCCGTACATAAATAATCCATATTTGCAAAAGAAAGAAATTGAAAAAAAAAAGAATCTTCAAATTAGAAGAGAAATATATACATGGAAGATTTTCGTTCCGGCCGGGACTCGAACCCAGTACCACGCGCTAGGAACCCAACGGTCTAGCCATTAGGCTATCGGAGCTCTGTCGATGGAAGTCTTAAATATAATAAAAACAAAAAATGCACCTTGTTAATTGTTTATTTAAACACTTTGAAATCTTTGTGTCGGAAAATTAAACTGACTCAGAATTTTCTTCCCTACATAAATAATCAATAATTGCAAAGGAAAGAAATTGAAAAAAAAAAGAATTTTCAAATTAGAAAAGAAATATATACATTGAAGATATTCGCTCCGGCTGGGACTCGAACCCAGGCCACTCGCTTGGAAGACCAGCGGTCTAGCCATTAGGCTATCGGAGTTCTGTCGAGCGGAGTCTTACTGCCTGACTGATACTGCCTGACTGACAGACTGACTCACTGACTGACTGATACTGACTGACTGACTGACCGAGATTGACTGACTAACTGCCTGACTGACTGAGACTGGACTGACTGACTGACTGACTGACTGACTGACTAACTGACTGACTGAGACTGACTGACTGACTGCTTGACTCTCTGACTGGCTATTTCACTGACTGACTGAATGACTAAATGACTGACTGACACTGACTGACTGACTGCTTGACTACCTGACTGACTGCTTGACTGACTAACTGACTGGACAGGACTGACCGACTGACTGACTGACAGACTGACTGAATAAGGATGACTGACAGACTGACTGAATAAGGCTGACTGACTGACTGACTGACAGACTGACTGAATAAGGCTGACCGACTGACTGACTGCCTGACTGACTGACTGACTGAATGACTGACTGACTGACTGACTGACTGACTGACTGAGACTGGACTGGACTGACTGACTGACTGACTGACTGAGACTGACTGACTGCTTTAGTGACTAACTGACTGCACAGGACTGACCGACTGACTGACTGACTGACTGCCTGACTGACTGACTGAATGACTGACTGACTGAGACTAAATGACTGACTGCTTGACTGACTGGCTGAAGGACTAACTGACTGACTGAGTGACTGACTGACTGGACTGACTGACTGAGACTGAATGACTGAGTGCTTGACTGATTGACTGTCAGACTGACTGACTGACTTCGCAAAAGGGAAAAATAAAAAAAAAGAATTATAGAATTAGAAAAAAATATTTGCATTTAAGATTTCCTTTCCGGCTGGGATTTGAACCCAGGGCGACACTCATGGAAGCCAAACGCTCTCGCCAATATACTATCGGATCTCTGTTGATCGGTGTCTTAATTATAATAAAAACAAAAAATGCACCTTAGTAATTATTGATCTAAAATCTTTGAAATCTAAAGGTCGAATGATTAAACTGACTCAGAATTTTCTTCCGTACATAAATAATCCATATTTGCAAAAGAAAGAAATTGAAAAAAAAAGGATCTTCAAATTAGAAGAGAAATATATACATGGAAGATTTTCGTTCCGGCCGGGACTCGAACCCAGTACCACGCGCTTGGAACCCAACGGTCTAGCCATTAGGCTATCGGAGCTCTGTCGATGGAAGTCTTAAATATAATAAAAACAAAAAATAATTTACAGGTCGAATAATTAAACTGACTCAGAATTTTCTTCCCTACATAAATAATCAATAATTGCAAAGGAAAGAAATTGAAAAAAAAAAAAGAATTTTCAAATTAGAAAAGAAATATATACATTGAAGATATTCGCTCCGGCTGGGACTCGAACCCAGGCCACTCGCTTGGAAGACCAGCGGTCTAGCCATTAGGCAATCGGAGTTCTGTCGAGCGGAGTCTTACTGCCTGACTGATACTGCCTGACTGACAGACTGACTCACTGACTAACTGATACTGACTGACTGACTCACTGACTGACCGAGACTGACTGACTAACTGCTTGACTTACTGAGACTGGACTGACTGACTGACTGACTGACTGACTGACTAACTGACTGACTGAGACTGACTGACTGACTGCTTGACTCTCTGACTGGCTATTTCACTGACTGACTGAATGACTAAATGACTGACTGACACTGACTGACTGACTGCTTGACTACCTGACTGACTGCTTGACTGACTAACTGACTGGACAGGACTGACCGACTGACTGACTGACAGACTGACTGAATAAGGATGACTGACAGACTGACTGAATAAGGCTGACTGACTGACTGACTGACTGACAGACTGACTGAATAAGGCTGACCGACTGACTGACTGCCTGACTGACTGACTGACTGAATGACTGACTGACTGAATGACTGACTGACTGAGACTAAATGACTGACTGCTTGACTGACTGGCTGAAGGACTAACTGACTGACTGAGTGACTGACTGACTGGACTGACTGACTGAGACTGAATGACTGAGTGCTTGACTGATTGACTGTCAGACTGACTGACTGACTTCGCAAAAGGGAAAAATAAAAAAAAAGAATTATAAAATTAGAAAAAAATATTTGCATTTAAGATTTCCTTTCCGGCTGGGATTTGAAACCAGGGCGACACTCATGGAAGCCCAACGCTCTCGCCAATATACTATCGGATCTCTGTTGATCGGTGTCTTAATTATAATAAAAACAAAAAATGCACCTTAGTAATTATTGATCTAAAATCTTTGAAATCTAAAGGTCGAATGATTAAACTGACTCAGAATTTTCTTCCGTACATAAATAATCCATATTTGCAAAAGAAAGAAATTGAAAAAAAAAAAGAATCTTCAAATTAGAAGAGAAATATATACATGGAAGATTTTCGTTCCGGCCGGGACTCGAACCCAGTACCACGCGCTAGGAACCCAACGGTCTAGCCATTAGGCTATCGGAGCTCTGTCGATGGAAGTCTTAAATATAATAAAAACAAAAAATGCACCTTGGTAATTATTGATTCAAACACTTTGAAATTTACAGGTCGAATAATTAAACTGACTCAGAATTTTTCTCCCTACATAAATAATCAATATTCGCAAAAGAGAAAAATTAAAAAAAAAGAAGAAGAAATTTCAAATTAGAAACTAAAAGTATACATTGAAGATTTTCGTTCAGGCTGGGACTCGAACCCAGGGCCACTCGCTTGGAAGCCTAACACTCTAGCCATTAGTCTATGGGAGCTCTGTCGGTGGGAGTTTTAAATATAATAAAAACAAAAAATGCACCTTGGTAATTGTTTATTTAAGCACTTTGAAATCTTCGTGTCGAAAAATTAAACTGACTCAGAATTTTCTTCCCTACATAAATAATCAATAATTGCAAAGGAAAGAAATTGAAAAAAAAAAGAATTTTCAAATTAGAAAAGAAATATATACATTGAAGATATTCGCTCCGGCAGGGACTCGAACCCAGGCCACTCGCTTGGATTCCCAGCGGTCTAGCCATTAGGCTATCGGAGTTCTGTCGAGCGGAGTCTTACTGCCTGACTGATACTGCCTGACTGACAAACTGACTCACTGACTGACTGATACTGACTGACTGACTCACTGACTGACCGAGACTGACTGACTAACTGCCTGACCGACTGAGACTGGACTGACTGACTGACTGACTGACTGACTGACTAACTGACTGACTGAGACTGACTGACTGACTGCTTGACTCTCTGACTGGCTATTTCACTGACTGACTGAATGACTAAATGACGGACTGACACTGACTGACTGACTGCTTGACTACCTGACTGACTGCTTGACTGACTAACTGACTGGACAGGACTGACCGACTGACTGACTGACAGACTGACTGAATAAGGATGACTGACAGACTGACTGAATAAGGCTGACTGACTGACTGACTGACAGACTGACTGAATAAGGCTGACCGACTGGCTGACTGCCTGACTGACTGACTGACTGAATGACTGACTGACTGACTGACCGAGACTGACTGACTGACTGACTGAGACTGGACTGGACTGACTGACTGACTGACTGACTGAGACTGACTGACTGCTTTAGTGACTAACTGACTGCACAGGACTGACCGACTGACTGACTGACTGACTGACTGACTGACTGACTGACTGACTGAATGACTGACTGACTGAGACTAAATGACTGACTGCTTGACTGACTGGCTGAAGGACTAACTGACTGACTGAGTGACTGACTGACTGGACTGACTGACTGAGACTGAATGACTGAGTGCTTGACTGATTGACTGTCAGACTGACTGACTGACTTCGCAAAAGGGAAAAATAAAAAAAAAAGAATTATAAAATTAGAAAAAAATATTTGCATTTAAGATTTCCTTTCCGGCTGGGATTTGAACCCAGGGCGACACTCATGGAAGCCCAACGCTCTCGCCAATATACTATCGGATCTCTGTTGATCGGTGTCTTAATTATAATAAAAACAAAAAATGCACCTTAGTAATTATTGATCTAAAATCTTTGAAATCTAAACGTCGAATGATTAAACTGTCTCAGAATTTTCTTCCGTACATAAATAATCCATATTTGCAAAAGAAAGAAATTGAAAAAAAAAGAATCTTCAAATTAGAAGAGAAATATATACATGGAAGATTTTCGTTCCGGCCGGGATTCGAACCCAGTACCACGCGCTTGGAACCCAACGGTCTAGCCATTAGGCTATCGGAGCTCTGTCGATGGAAGTCTTAAATATAATAAAAACAAAAAATGCACCTTGGTAATTATTGATTCAAACACTTTGAAATTTACAGGTCGAATAATTAAACTGACTCAGAATTTTTCTCCCTACATAAATAATCAATATTCGCAAAAGAGAAAAATTAAAAAAAAAAAGAAGAAGAAATTTCAAATTAGAAACTAAAAGTATACATTGAAGGTTTTCGTTCAGGCTGGGACTCGAACCCAGGGCCACTCGCTTGGAAGCCTAACACTCTAGCCATTAGTCTATGGGAGCTCTGTCGGTGGGAGTTTTAAATATAATAAAAACAAAAAATGCACCTTGGTAATTGTTTATTTAAACACTTTGAAATCTTCGTGTCGAAAAATTAAACTGACTCAGAATTTTCTTCCCTACATAAATAATCAATAATTGCAAAGGAAAGAAATTGAAAAAAAAAAGAGTTTTCAAATTAGAAAAGAAATATATACATTGACGATATTCGCTCCGGCTGGGACTCGAACCCAGGCCACTCGCTTGGAAGACCAGCGGTCTAGCCATTAGGCTATCGGAGTTCTGTCGAGCGGAGTCTTACTGCCTGACTGATACTGCCTGACTGACAGACTGACTCACTGACTGACTGATACTGACTGACTGACTCACTGACTGACCGAGACTGACTGACTAACTGCCTGACTGACTGAGACTGGACTGACTGACTGACTGACTGACTGACTGACTGACTAACTGACTGACTGACTGACTGCTTGACTACCTGACTGACTGCTTGACTGACTAACTGACTGGACAGGACTGACCGACTGACTGACTGACAGACTGACTGAATAAGGATGACTGACAGACTGACTGAATAAGGCTGACTGACTGACTGACTGAATAAGGCTGACCGACTGACTGACTGCCTGACTGACTGACTGACTGAATGACTGACTGACTGACTGACCGAGACTGACTGACTGACTGACTGAGACTGGACTGGACTGACTGACTGAATGACTGACTGAGACTGACTGCTTTAGTGACTAACTGACTGCACAGGACTGACCGACTGACTGACTGACTGACTGCCTGACTGACTGACTGACTGAATGACTGACTGACTGAGACTAAATGACTGACTGCTTGACTGACTGGCTGAAGGACTAACTGACTGACTGAGTGCTTGACTGATTGACTGTCAGACTGACTGACTGACTTCGCAAAAGGGAAAAATAAAAAAAAAAGAATTATAAAATTAGAAAAAAATATTTGCATTTAAGGTTTCCTTTCCGGCTGGGACTTGAACCCAGGGCGACACTCATGGAAGCCCAACGCTCTCGCCAACATACTATCGGATCTCTGTTGGTCGGTGTCTTAATTATAATAAAAACAAAAAATGCACCTTAGTAATTATTGATCTAAAATCTTTGAAATCTAAAGGTCGAATGATTAAACTGACTCAGAATTTTCTTCCGTACATAAATAATCCATATTTGCAAAAGAAAGAAATTGAAAAAAAAAGAATCTTCAAATTAGAAGAGAAACATATACATGGAAGATTTTCGTTCCGGCCGGGACTCGAACCCAGTACCACGCGCTTGGAACCCAACGGTCTAGCCATTAGGCTATCGGAGCTCTGTCGACGGAAGTCTTAAATATAATAAAAACAAAAAATGCACCTTGGTAATTATTGATTCAAACACTTTGAAATTTACAGGTCGAATAATTAAACTGACTCAGAATTTTTCTCCCTACATAAATAATCAATATTCGCAAAAGAGAAAAATTAAAAAAAAAAAAGAAGAAGAAATTTCAAATTAGAAACTAAAAGTACACATTGAAGATTTTCGTTCAGGCTGGGACTCGAACCCCGGGCCACTCGCTTGGAAGCCTAACACTCTAGCCATTAGTCTATGGGAGCTCTGTCGGTGGGAGTTTTAAATATAATAAAAACAAAAAATGCACCTTGGTAATTGTTTATTTAAACACTTTGAAATCTTCGTGTCGAAAAATTAAACTGACTCAGAATTTTCTTCCCTACATAAATAATCAATAATTGCAAAGGAAAGAAATTGAAAAAAAAAAGAATTTTCAAATTAGAAAAGAAATATATACATTGAAGATATTCGCTCCGGCTGGGACTCGAACCCAGGCCACTCGCTTGGAAGGCCAGCGATCTAGCCATTAGGCTATCGGAGTTCTGTCGAGCGGAGTCTTACTGCCTGACTGATACTGCCTGACTGACAGACTGACTCACTGACTGACTGATACTGACTGACTGACTCACTGACTGACCGAGACTGACTGACTAACTGCCTGACTGACTGAGACTGGACTGACTGACTGACTGACTGACTGACTAACTGACTGACTGAGACTGACTGACTGACTGCTTGACTCTCTGACTGGCTATTTCACTGACTGACTGAATGACTAAATGACTGACTGACACTGACTGACTGACTGCTTGACTGACTAACTGACTGGACAGGACTGACCGACTGACTGACTGACAGACTGACTGAATAAGGATGACTGACAGACTGACTGAATAAGGCTGACTGACTGACAGACTGACTGAATAAGGCTGACCGACTGACTGACTGCCTGACTGACTGACTGACTGAATGACTGACTGACCGAGACTGACTGACTGACTGACTGAGACTGGACTGGACTGACTGACTGACTGACTGACTGAGACTGACTGACTGCTTTAGTGACTAACTGACTGCACAGGACTGACCGACTGACTGCCTGACTGACTGACTGACTGAATGACTGACTGACTGAGACTAAATGACTGACTGCTTGACTGACTGGCTGAAGGACTAACTGACTGACTGAGTGACTGACTGACTGGACTGACTGACTGAGACTGAATGACTGAGTGCTTGACTGATTGACTGTCAGACTGACTGACTGACTTCGCAAAAGGGAAAAATAAAAAAAAAAGAATTATAAAATTAGAAAAAAATATTTGCATTTAAGGTTTCCTTTCCGGCCGGGACTCGAACCCAGTACCACGCGCTAGGAACCCAACGGTCTAGCCATTAGGCTATCGGAGCTCTGTCGATGGAAGTCTTAAATATAATAAAAACAAAAAATGCACCTTGGTAATTATTGATTCAAACACTTTGAAATTTACAGGTCGAATAATTAAACTGACTCAGAATTTTTCTCCCTACATATATAATCAATATTCGCAAAAGAGAAAAATTTAAAAAAAAAGAAGAAGAAATTTCAAATTAGAAACTAAAAGTATACATTGAAGATTTTCGTTCAGGCTGGGACTCGAACCCAGGGCCACTCGCTTGGAAGCCTAACACTCTAGCCATTAGTCTATGGGAGCTCTGTCGGTGGGAGTTTTAAATATAATAAAAACAAAAAATGCACCTTGGTAATTGTTTATTTAAACACTTTGAAATCTTCGTGTCGAAAAATTAAACTGACTCAGAATTTTCTTCCCTACATAAATAATCAATAATTGCAAAGGAAAGAAATTGAAAAAAAAAAGAATTTTCAAATTAGAAAAGAAATATATACATTGAAGATATTCGCTCCGGCAGGGACTCGAACCCAGGCCACTCGCTTGGAAGACCAGCGGTCTAGCCATTAGGCTATCGGAGTTCTGTCGAGCGGAGTCTTACTGCCTGACTGATACTGCCTGACTGACAGACTGACTCACTGACTGACTGATACTGACTGACTGACTGATACTGACTGACTGACTCACTGACTGACCGAGACTGACTGACTAACTGCCTGACTGACTGAGACTGGACTGACTGACTGACTGACTGACTGACTGACTAACTGACTGACTGAGACTGACTGACTGACTGCTTGACTCTCTGACTGGCTATTTCACTGACTGACTGAATGACTAAATGACTGACTGACACTGACTGACTGACTGCTTGACTACCTGACTGACTGCTTGACTGACTAACTGACTGGACAGGACTGACCGACTGACTGACTGACAGACTGACTGAATAAGGATGACTGACAGACTGACTGAATAAGGCTGACTGACTGACTGACTGACAGACTGACTGAATAAGGCTGACCGACTGACTGACTGCCTGACTGACTGACTGACTGACCGAGACTGACTGACTGACTGACTGAGACTGGACTGGACTGACTGACTGACTGACTGACTGAGACTGACTGACTGCTTTAGTGACTAACTGACTGCACAGGACTGACCGACTGACTGCCTGACTGACTGACTGACTGAATGACTGACTGACTGAGACTAAATGACTGACTGCTTGACTGACTGGCTGAAGGACTAACTGACTGACTGAGTGACTGACTGACTGGACTGACTGACTGAGACTGAATGACTGAGTGCTTGACTGATTGACTGTCAGACTGACTGACTGACTTCGCAAAAGGGAAAAATAAAAAAAAAGAATTATAAAATTAGAAAAAAATATTTGCATTTAAGATTTCCTTTCCGGCTGGGATTTGAACCCAGGGCGACACTCATGGAAGCCCAACGCTCTCGCCAATATACTATCGGATCTCTGTTGATCGGTGTCTTAATTATAATAAAAACAAAAAATGCACCTTAGTAATTATTGATCTAAAATCTTTGAAATCTAAAGGTCGAATGATTAAACTGACTCAGAATTTTCTTCCGTACATAAATAATCCATATTTGCAAAAGAAAGAAATTGAAAAAAAAAAGAATCTTCAAATTAGAAGAGAAATATATACATGGAAGATTTTCGTTCCGGCCGGGACTCGAACCCAGTACCACGCGCTAGGAACCCAACGGTCTAGCCATTAGGCTATCGGAGCTCTGTCGATGGAAGTCTTAAATATAATAAAAACAAAAAATGCACCTTGGTAATTATTGATTCAAACACTTTGAAATTTACAGGTCGAATAATTAAACTGACTCAGAATTTTTCTCCCTACATAAATAATCAATATTCGCAAAAGAGAAAAATTAAAAAAAAAAGAAGAAGAAATTTCAAATTAGAAACTAAAAGTATACATTGAAGATTTTCGTTCAGGCTGGGACTCGAACCCAGGGCCACTCGCTTGGAAGCCTAACACTCTAGCCATTAGTCTATGGGAGCTCTGTCGGTGGGAGTTTTAAATATAATAAAAACAAAAAATGCACCTTGGTAATTGTTTATTTAAACACTTTGAAATCTTCGTGTCGAAAAATTAAACTGACTCAGAATTTTCTTCCCTACATAAATAATCAATAATTGCAAAGGAGAGAAATTGAAAAAAAAAAGAATTTTCAAATTAGAAAAGAAATATATACATTGAAGATATTCGCTCCGGCTGGGACTCGAACCCAGGCCACTCGCTTGGAAGACCAGCGGTCTAGCCATTAGGCTATCAGAGTTCTGTCGAGCGGAGTCTTACTGCCTGACTGATACTGCCTGACTGACAGACTGACTCACTGACTGACTGATACTGACTGACTGACTCACTGACTGACCGAGACTGACTGACTAACTGCCTGACTGACTGAGACTGGACTGACTGACTGACTGACTGACTGACTAACTGACTGACTGAGACTGACTGACTGACTGCTTGACTCTCTGACTGGCTATTTCACTGACTGACTGAATGACTAAATGACTGACTGACACTGACTGACTGACTGCTTGACTACCTGACTGACTGCTTGACTGACTAACTGACTGGACAGGACTGACCGACTGACTGACTGACAGACTGACTGAATAAGGATGACTGACAGACTGACTGAATAAGGCTGACTGACTGACAGACTGACTGAATAAGGCTGACCGACTGACTGACTGCCTGACTGACTGACTGACTGAATGACTGACTGACCGAGACTGACTGACTGACTGACTGAGACTGGACTGGACTGACTGACTGACTGACTGACTGAGACTGACTGACTGCTTTAGTGACTAACTGACTGCACAGGACTGACCGACTGACTGCCTGACTGACTGACTGACTGAATGACTGACTGACTGAGACTAAATGACTGACTGCTTGACTGACTGGCTGAAGGACTAACTGACTGACTGAGTGACTGACTGACTGGACTGACTGACTGAGACTGAATGACTGAGTGCTTGACTGATTGACTGTCAGACTGACTGACTGACTTCGCAAAAGGGAAAAATAAAAAAAAAAGAATTATAAAATTAGAAAAAAATATTTGCATTTAAGGTTTCCTTTCCGGCCGGGACTCGAACCCAGTACCACGCGCTAGGAACCCAACGGTCTAGCCATTAGGCTATCGGAGCTCTGTCGATGGAAGTCTTAAATATAATAAAAACAAAAAATGCACCTTGGTAATTATTGATTCAAACACTTTGAAATTTACAGGTCGAATAATTAAACTGACTCAGAATTTTTCTCCCTACATAAATAATCAATATTCGGAAAAGAGAAAAATTAAAAAAAAAGAAGAAGAAATTTCAAATTAGAAACTAAAAGTATACATTGAAGATTTTCGTTCAGGCTGGGACTCGAACCCAGGGCCACTCGCTTGGAAGCCTAACACTCTAGCCATTAGTCTATGGGAGCTCTGTCGGTGGGAGTTTTAAATATAATAAAAACAAAAAATGCACCTTGGTAATTGTTTATTTAAGCACTTTGAAATCTTCGTGTCGAAAAATTAAACTGACTCAGAATTTTCTTCCCTACATAAATAATCAATAATTGCAAAGGAAAGAAATTGAAAAAAAAAAGAATTTTCAAATTAGAAAAGAAATATATACATTGAAGATATTCGCTCCGGCAGGGACTCGAACCCAGGCCACTCGCTTGGATTCCCAGCGGTCTAGCCATTAGGCTATCGGAGTTCTGTCGAGCGGAGTCTTACTGCCTGACTGATACTGCCTGACTGACAAACTGACTCACTGACTGACTGATACTGACTGACTGACTCACTGACTGACCGAGACTGACTGACTAACTGCCTGACCGACTGAGACTGGACTGACTGACTGACTGACTGACTGACTGACTAACTGACTGACTGAGACTGACTGACTGACTGCTTGACTCTCTGACTGGCTATTTCACTGACTGACTGAATGACTAAATGACGGACTGACACTGACTGACTGACTGCTTGACTACCTGACTGACTGCTTGACTGACTAACTGACTGGACAGGACTGACCGACTGACTGACTGACAGACTGACTGAATAAGGATGACTGACAGACTGACTGAATAAGGCTGACTGACTGACTGACTGACAGACTGACTGAATAAGGCTGACCGACTGGCTGACTGCCTGACTGACTGACTGACTGAATGACTGACTGACTGACTGACCGAGACTGACTGACTGACTGACTGAGACTGGACTGGACTGACTGACTGACTGACTGACTGAGACTGACTGACTGCTTTAGTGACTAACTGACTGCACAGGACTGACCGACTGACTGACTGACTGACTGACTGACTGACTGACTGACTGACTGAATGACTGACTGACTGAGACTAAATGACTGACTGCTTGACTGACTGGCTGAAGGACTAACTGACTGACTGAGTGACTGACTGACTGGACTGACTGACTGAGACTGAATGACTGAGTGCTTGACTGATTGACTGTCAGACTGACTGACTGACTTCGCAAAAGGGAAAAATAAAAAAAAAAGAATTATAAAATTAGAAAAAAATATTTGCATTTAAGATTTCCTTTCCGGCTGGGACTTGAACCCAGGGCGACACTCATGGAAGCCCAACGCTCTCGCCAATATACTATCGGATCTCTGTTGATCGGTGTCTTAATTATAATAAAAACAAAAAATGCACCTTAGTAATTATTGATCTAAAATCTTTGAAATCTAAACGTCGAATGATTAAACTGACTCAGAATTTTCTTCCGTACATAAATAATCCATATTTGCAAAAGAAAGAAATTGAAAAAAAAAGAATCTTCAAATTAGAAGAGAAATATATACATGGAAGATTTTCGTTCCGGCCGGGATTCGAACCCAGTACCACGCGCTTGGAACCCAACGGTCTAGCCATTAGGCTATCGGAGCTCTGTCGATGGAAGTCTTAAATATAATAAAAACAAAAAATGCACCTTGGTAATTATTGATTCAAACACTTTGAAATTTACAGGTCGAATAATTAAACTGACTCAGAATTTTTCTCCCTACATAAATAATCAATATTCGCAAAAGAGAAAAATTAAAAAAAAAAGAAGAAGAAATTTCAAATTAGAAACTAAAAGTATACATTGAAGGTTTTCGTTCAGGCTGGGACTCGAACCCAGGGCCACTCGCTTGGAAGCCTAACACTCTAGCCATTAGTCTATGGGAGCTCTGTCGGTGGGAGTTTTAAATATAATAAAAACAAAAAATGCACCTTGGTAATTGTTTATTTAAACACTTTGAAATCTTCGTGTCGAAAAATTAAACTGACTCAGAATTTTCTTCCCTACATAAATAATCAATAATTGCAAAGGAAAGAAATTGAAAAAAAAAAAGAGTTTTCAAATTAGAAAAGAAATATATACATTGACGATATTCGCTCCGGCTGGGACTCGAACCCAGGCCACTCGCTTGGAAGACCAGCGGTCTAGCCATTAGGCTATCGGAGTTCTGTCGAGCGGAGTCTTACTGCCTGACTGATACTGCCTGACTGACAGACTGACTCACTGACTGACTGATACTGACTGACTGACTCACTGACTGACCGAGACTGACTGACTAACTGCCTGACTGACTGAGACTGGACTGACTGACTGACTGACTGACTGACTGACTGACTAACTGACTGACTGACTGACTGCTTGACTACCTGACTGACTGCTTGACTGACTAACTGACTGGACAGGACTGACCGACTGACTGACTGACAGACTGACTGAATAAGGATGACTGACAGACTGACTGAATAAGGCTGACTGACTGACTGACTGAATAAGGCTGACCGACTGACTGACTGCCTGACTGACTGACTGACTGAATGACTGACTGACTGACTGACCGAGACTGACTGACTGACTGACTGAGACTGGACTGGACTGACTGACTGAATGACTGACTGAGACTGACTGCTTTAGTGACTAACTGACTGCACAGGACTGACCGACTGACTGACTGACTGACTGCCTGACTGACTGACTGACTGAATGACTGACTGACTGAGACTAAATGACTGACTGCTTGACTGACTGGCTGAAGGACTAACTGACTGACTGAGTGCTTGACTGATTGACTGTCAGACTGACTGACTGACTTCGCAAAAGGGAAAAATAAAAAAAAAAGAATTATAAAATTAGAAAAAAATATTTGCATTTAAGGTTTCCTTTCCGGCTGGGACTTGAACCCAGGGCGACACTCATGGAAGCCCAACGCTCTCGCCAACATACTATCGGATCTCTGTTGATCGGTGTCTTAATTATAATAAAAACAAAAAATGCACCTTAGTAATTATTGATCTAAAATCTTTGAAATCTAAAGGTCGAATGATTAAACTGACTCAGAATTTTCTTCCGTACATAAATAATCCATATTTGCAAAAGAAAGAAATTGAAAAAAAAAAGAATCTTCAAATTAGAAGAGAAACATATACATGGAAGATTTTCGTTCCGGCCGGGACTCGAACCCAGTACCACGCGCTTGGAACCCAACGGTCTAGCCATTAGGCTATCGGAGCTCTGTCGACGGAAGTCTTAAATATAATAAAAACAAAAAATGCACCTTGGTAATTATTGATTCAAACACTTTGAAATTTACAGGTCGAATAATTAAACTGACTCAGAATTTTTCTCCCTACATAAATAATCAATATTCGCAAAAGAGAAAAATTAAAAAAAAAAAGAAGAAGAAATTTCAAATTAGAAACTAAAAGTACACATTGAAGATTTTCGTTCAGGCTGGGACTCGAACCCCGGGCCACTCGCTTGGAAGCCTAACACTCTAGCCATTAGTCTATGGGAGCTCTGTCGGTGGGAGTTTTAAATATAATAAAAACAAAAAATGCACCTTGGTAATTGTTTATTTAAACACTTTGAAATCTTCGTGTCGAAAAATTAAACTGACTCAGAATTTTCTTCCCTACATAAATAATCAATAATTGCAAAGGAAAGAAATTGAAAAAAAAAAGAATTTTCAAATTAGAAAAGAAATATATACATTGAAGATATTCGCTCCGGCTGGGACTCGAACCCAGGCCACTCGCTTGGAAGGCCAGCGATCTAGCCATTAGGCTATCGGAGTTCTGTCGAGCGGAGTCTTACTGCCTGACTGATACTGCCTGACTGACAGACTGACTCACTGACTGACTGATACTGACTGACTGACTCACTGACTGACCGAGACTGACTGACTAACTGCCTGACTGACTGAGACTGGACTGACTGACTGACTGACTGACTGACTAACTGACTGACTGAGACTGACTGACTGCTTGACTCTCTGACTGGCTATTTCACTGACTGACTGAATGACTAAATGACTGACTGACACTGACTGACTGACTGCTTGACTGACTAACTGACTGGACAGGACTGACCGACTGACTGACTGACAGACTGACTGAATAAGGATGACTGACAGACTGACTGAATAAGGCTGACTGACTGACAGACTGACTGAATAAGGCTGACCGACTGACTGACTGCCTGACTGACTGACTGACTGAATGACTGACTGACCGAGACTGACTGACTGACTGACTGAGACTGGACTGGACTGACTGACTGACTGACTGACTGAGACTGACTGACTGCTTTAGTGACTAACTGACTGCACAGGACTGACCGACTGACTGCCTGACTGACTGACTGACTGAATGACTGACTGACTGAGACTAAATGACTGACTGCTTGACTGACTGGCTGAAGGACTAACTGACTGACTGAGTGACTGACTGACTGGACTGACTGACTGAGACTGAATGACTGAGTGCTTGACTGATTGACTGTCAGACTGACTGACTGACTTCGCAAAAGGGAAAAATAAAAAAAAAAGAATTATAAAATTAGAAAAAAATATTTGCATTTAAGGTTTCCTTTCCGGCCGGGACTCGAACCCAGTACCACGCGCTAGGAACCCAACGGTCTAGCCATTAGGCTATCGGAGCTCTGTCGATGGAAGTCTTAAATATAATAAAAACAAAAAATGCACCTTGGTAATTATTGATTCAAACACTTTGAAATTTACAGGTCGAATAATTAAACTGACTCAGAATTTTTCTCCCTACATATATAATCAATATTCGCAAAAGAGAAAAATTTAAAAAAAAAGAAGAAGAAATTTCAAATTAGAAACTAAAAGTATACATTGAAGATTTTCGTTCAGGCTGGGACTCGAACCCAGGGCCACTCGCTTGGAAGCCTAACACTCTAGCCATTAGTCTATGGGAGCTCTGTCGGTGGGAGTTTTAAATATAATAAAAACAAAAAATGCACCTTGGTAATTGTTTATTTAAACACTTTGAAATCTTCGTGTCGAAAAATTAAACTGACTCAGAATTTTCTTCCCTACATAAATAATCAATAATTGCAAAGGAAAGAAATTGAAAAAAAAAAGAATTTTCAAATTAGAAAAGAAATATATACATTGAAGATATTCGCTCCGGCAGGGACTCGAACCCAGGCCACTCGCTTGGAAGACCAGCGGTCTAGCCATTAGGCTATCGGAGTTCTGTCGAGCGGAGTCTTACTGACTGACTGATACTGCCTGACTGACAGACTGACTCACTGACTGACTGATACTGACTGACTGACTGATACTGACTGACTGACTCACTGACTGACCGAGACTGACTGACTAACTGCCTGACTGACTGAGACTGGACTGACTGACTGACTGACTGACTGACTGACTAACTGACTGACTGAGACTGACTGACTGACTGCTTGACTCTCTGACTGGCTATTTCACTGACTGACTGAATGACTAAATGACTGACTGACACTGACTGACTGACTGCTTGACTACCTGACTGACTGCTTGACTGACTAACTGACTGGACAGGACTGACCGACTGACTGACTGACAGACTGACTGAATAAGGATGACTGACAGACTGACTGAATAAGGCTGACTGACTGACTGACTGACAGACTGACTGAATAAGGCTGACCGACTGACTGACTGCCTGACTGACTGACTGACTGACTGACTGACTGACCGAGACTGACTGACTGACTGACTGAGACTGGACTGGACTGACTGACTGACTGACTGACTGAGACTGACTGACTGCTTTAGTGACTAACTGACTGCACAGGACTGACCGACTGACTGCCTGACTGACTGACTGACTGAATGACTGACTGACTGAGACTAAATGACTGACTGCTTGACTGACTGGCTGAAGGACTAACTGACTGACTGAGTGACTGACTGACTGGACTGACTGACTGAGACTGAATGACTGAGTGCTTGACTGATTGACTGTCAGACTGACTGACTGACTTCGCAAAAGGGAAAAATAAAAAAAAAGAATTATAAAATTAGAAAAAAATATTTGCATTTAAGATTTCCTTTCCGGCTGGGATTTGAACCCAGGGCGACACTCATGGAAGCCCAACGCTCTCGCCAATATACTATCGGATCTCTGTTGATCGGTGTCTTAATTATAATAAAAACAAAAAATGCACCTTAGTAATTATTGATCTAAAATCTTTGAAATCTAAAGGTCGAATGATTAAACTGACTCAGAATTTTCTTCCGTACATAAATAATCCATATTTGCAAAAGAAAGAAATTGAAAAAAAAAAGAATCTTCAAATTAGAAGAGAAATATATACATGGAAGATTTTCGTTCCGGCCGGGACTCGAACCCAGTACCACGCGCTAGGAACCCAACGGTCTAGCCATTAGGCTATCGGAGCTCTGTCGATGGAAGTCTTAAATATAATAAAAACAAAAAATGCACCTTGGTAATTATTGATTCAAACACTTTGAAATTTACAGGTCGAATAATTAAACTGACTCAGAATTTTTCTCCCTACATAAATAATCAATATTCGCAAAAGAGAAAAATTAAAAAAAAAAGAAGAAGAAATTTCAAATTAGAAACTAAAAGTATACATTGAAGATTTTCGTTCAGGCTGGGACTCGAACCCAGGGCCACTCGCTTGGAAGCCTAACACTCTAGCCATTAGTCTATGGGAGCTCTGTCGGTGGGAGTTTTAAATATAATAAAAACAAAAAATGCACCTTGGTAATTGTTTATTTAAACACTTTGAAATCTTCGTGTCGAAAAATTAAACTGACTCAGAATTTTCTTCCCTACATAAATAATCAATAATTGCAAAGGAGAGAAATTGAAAAAAAAAAGAATTTTCAAATTAGAAAAGAAATATATACATTGAAGATATTCGCTCCGGCTGGGACTCGAACCCAGGCCACTCGCTTGGAAGACCAGCGGTCTAGCCATTAGGCTATCAGAGTTCTGTCGAGCGGAGTCTTACTGCCTGACTGATACTGCCTGACTGACAGACTGACTCACTGACTGACTGATACTGACTGACTGACTCACTGACTGACCGAGACTGACTGACTAACTGCCTGACTGACTGAGACTGGACTGACTGACTGACTGACTGACTGACTAACTGACTGACTGAGACTGACTGACTGACTGCTTGACTCTCTGACTGGCTATTTCACTGACTGACTGAATGACTAAATGACTGACTGACACTGACTGACTGACTGCTTGACTACCTGACTGACTGCTTGACTGACTAACTGACTGGACAGGACTGACCGACTGACTGACTGACAGACTGACTGAATAAGGATGACTGACAGACTGACTGAATAAGGCTGACTGACTGACAGACTGACTGAATAAGGCTGACCGACTGACTGACTGCCTGACTGACTGACTGACTGAATGACTGACTGACCGAGACTGACTGACTGACTGACTGAGACTGGACTGGACTGACTGACTGACTGACTGACTGAGACTGACTGACTGCTTTAGTGACTAACTGACTGCACAGGACTGACCGACTGACTGCCTGACTGACTGACTGACTGAATGACTGACTGACTGAGACTAAATGACTGACTGCTTGACTGACTGGCTGAAGGACTAACTGACTGACTGAGTGACTGACTGACTGGACTGACTGACTGAGACTGAATGACTGAGTGCTTGACTGATTGACTGTCAGACTGACTGACTGACTTCGCAAAAGGGAAAAATAAAAAAAAAGAATTATAAAATTAGAAAAAAATATTTGCATTTAAGATTTCCTTTCCGGCTGGGATTTGAACCCAGGGCGACACTCATGGAAGCCCAACGCTCTCGCCAATATACTATCGGATCTCTGTTGATCGGTGTCTTAATTATAATAAAAACAAAAAATGCACCTTAGTAATTATTGATCTAAAATCTTTGAAATCTAAAGGTCGAATGATTAAACTGACTCAGAATTTTCTTCCGTACATAAATAATCCATATTTGCAAAAGAAAGAAATTGAAAAAAAAAGAATCTTCAAATTAGAAGAGAAATATATACATGGAAGATTTTCGTTCCGGCCGGGACTCGAACCCAGTACCACGCGCTAGGAACCCAACGGTCTAGCCATTAGGCTATCGGAGCTCTGTCGATGGAAGTCTTAAATATAATAAAAACAAAAAATGCACCTTGGTAATTATTGATTCAAACACTTTGAAATTTACAGGTCGAATAATTAAACTGACTCAGAATTTTTCTCCCTACATAAATAATCAATATTCGCAAAAGAGAAAAATTAAAAAAAAAAGAAGAAGAAATTTCAAATTAGAAACTAAAAGTATACATTGAAGATTTTCGTTCAGGCTGGGACTCGAACCCAGGGCCACTCGCTTGGAAGCCTAACACTCTAGCCATTAGTCTATGGGAGCTCTGTCGGTGGGAGTTTTAAATATAATAAAAACAAAAAATGCACCTTGGTAATTGTTTATTTAAACACTTTGAAATCTTCGTGTCGAAAAATTAAACTGACTCAGAATTTTCTTCCCTACATAAATAATCAATAATTGCAAAGGAGAGAAATTGAAAAAAAAAAGAATTTTCAAATTAGAAAAGAAATATATACATTGAAGATATTCGCTCCGGCTGGGACTCGAACCCAGGCCACTCGCTTGGAAGACCAGCGGTCTAGCCATTAGGCTATCAGAGTTCTGTCGAGCGGAGTCTTACTGCCTGACTGATACTGCCTGACTGACAGACTGACTCACTGACTGACTGATACTGACTGACTGACTCACTGACTGACCGAGACTGACTGACTAACTGCCTGACTGACTGAGACTGGACTGACTGACTGACTGACTGACTGACTAACTGACTGACTGAGACTGACTGACTGACTGCTTGACTCTCTGACTGGCTATTTCACTGACTGACTGAATGACTAAATGACTGACTGACACTGACTGACTGACTGCTTGACTACCTGACTGACTGCTTGACTGACTAACTGACTGGACAGGACTGACCGACTGACTGACTGACAGACTGACTGAATAAGGATGACTGACAGACTGACTGAATAAGGCTGACTGACTGACAGACTGACTGAATAAGGCTGACCGACTGACTGACTGCCTGACTGACTGACTGACTGAATGACTGACTGACCGAGACTGACTGACTGACTGACTGAGACTGGACTGGACTGACTGACTGACTGACTGACTGAGACTGACTGACTGCTTTAGTGACTAACTGACTGCACAGGACTGACCGACTGACTGCCTGACTGACTGACTGACTGAATGACTGACTGACTGAGACTAAATGACTGACTGCTTGACTGACTGGCTGAAGGACTAACTGACTGACTGAGTGACTGACTGACTGGACTGACTGACTGAGACTGAATGACTGAGTGCTTGACTGATTGACTGTCAGACTGACTGACTGACTTCGCAAAAGGGAAAAATAAAAAAAAAAGAATTATAAAATTAGAAAAAAATATTTGCATTTAAGGTTTCCTTTCCGGCCGGGACTCGAACCCAGTACCACGCGCTAGGAACCCAACGGTCTAGCCATTAGGCTATCGGAGCTCTGTCGATGGAAGTCTTAAATATAATAAAAACAAAAAATGCACCTTGGTAATTATTGATTCAAACACTTTGAAATTTACAGGTCGAATAATTAAACTGACTCAGAATTTTTCTCCCTACATATATAATCAATATTCGCAAAAGAGAAAAATTTAAAAAAAAAGAAGAAGAAATTTCAAATTAGAAACTAAAAGTATACATTGAAGATTTTCGTTCAGGCTGGGACTCGAACCCAGGGCCACTCGCTTGGAAGCCTAACACTCTAGCCATTAGTCTATGGGAGCTCTGTCGGTGGGAGTTTTAAATATAATAAAAACAAAAAATGCACCTTGGTAATTGTTTATTTAAACACTTTGAAATCTTCGTGTCGAAAAATTAAACTGACTCAGAATTTTCTTCCCTACATAAATAATCAATAATTGCAAAGGAAAGAAATTGAAAAAAAAAAAGAATTTTCAAATTAGAAAAGAAATATATACATTGAAGATATTCGCTCCGGCAGGGACTCGTACCCAGGCCACTCGCTTGGAAGACCAGCGGTCTAGCCATTAGGCTATCGGAGTTCTGTCGAGCGGAGTCTTACTGCCTGACTGATACTGCCTGACTGACAGACTGACTCACTGACTGACTGATACTGACTGACTGACTGATACTGACTGACTGACTCACTGACTGACCGAGACTGACTGACTAACTGCCTGACTGACTGAGACTGGACTGACTGACTGACTGACTGACTGACTGACTAACTGACTGACTGAGACTGACTGACTGACTGCTTGACTCTCTGACTGGCTATTTCACTGACTGACTGAATGACTAAATGACTGACTGACACTGACTGACTGACTGCTTGACTACCTGACTGACTGCTTGACTGACTAACTGACTGGACAGGACTGACCGACTGACTGACTGACAGACTGACTGAATAAGGATGACTGACAGACTGACTGAATAAGGCTGACTGACTGACTGACTGACAGACTGACTGAATAAGGCTGACCGACTGACTGACTGCCTGACTGACTGACTGACTGACTGACTGACTGACCGAGACTGACTGACTGACTGACTGAGACTGGACTGGACTGACTGACTGACTGACTGACTGACTGACTGACTGACTGCTTTAGTGACTAACTGACTGCACAGGACTGACCGACTGACTGCCTGACTGACTGACTGACTGAATGACTGACTGACTGAGACTAAATGACTGACTGCTTGACTGACTGGCTGAAGGACTAACTGACTGACTGAGTGACTGACTGACTGGACTGACTGACTGAGACTGAATGACTGAGTGCTTGACTGATTGACTGTCAGACTGACTGACTGACTTCGCAAAAGGGAAAAATAAAAAAAAAGAATTATAAAATTAGAAAAAAATATTTGCATTTAAGATTTCCTTTCCGGCTGGGATTTGAACCCAGGGCGACACTCATGGAAGCCCAACGCTCTCGCCAATATACTATCGGATCTCTGTTGATCGGTGTCTTAATTATAATAAAAACAAAAAATGCACCTTAGTAATTATTGATCTAAAATCTTTGAAATCTAAAGGTCGAATGATTAAACTGACTCAGAATTTTCTTCCGTACATAAATAATCCATATTTGCAAAAGAAAGAAATTGAAAAAAAAAAGAATCTTCAAATTAGAAGATAAATATATACATGGAAGATTTTCGTTCCGGCCGGGACTCGAACCCAGTACCACGCGCTAGGAACCCATCGGTCTAGCCATTAGGCTATCGGAGCTCTGTCGATGGAAGTCTTAAATATAATAAAAACAAAAAATGCACCTTGGTAATTATTGATTCAAACACTTTGAAATTTACAGGTCGAATAATTAAACTGACTCAGAATTTTTCTCCCTACATAAATAATCAATATTCGCAAAAGAGAAAAATTAAAAAAAAAAGAAGAAGAAATTTCAAATTAGAAACTAAAAGTATACATTGAAGATTTTCGTTCAGGCTGGGACTCGAACCCAGGGCCACTCGCTTGGAAGCCTAACACTCTAGCCATTAGTCTATGGGAGCTCTGTCGGTGGGAGTTTTAAATATAATAAAAACAAAAAATGCACCTTGGTAATTGTTTATTTGAACACTTTGAAATCTTCGTGTCGAAAAATTAAACTGACTCAGAATTTTCTTCCCTACATAAATAATCAATAATTGCAAAGGAGAGAAATTGAAAAAAAAAAGAATTTTCAAATTAGAAAAGAAATATATACATTGAAGATATTCGCTCCGGCTGGGACTCGAACCCAGGCCACTCGCTTGGAAGACCAGCGGTCTAGCCATTAGGCTATCAGAGTTCTGTCGAGCGGAGTCTTACTGCCTGACTGATACTGCCTGACTGACAGACTGACTCACTGACTGACTGATACTGACTGACTGACTCACTGACTGACCGAGACTGACTGACTAACTGCCTGACTGACTGAGACTGGACTGACTGACTGACTGACTGACTGACTGACTAACTGACTGACTGACTGACTGCTTGACTACCTGACTGACTGCTTGACTGACTGACTGAGACTGGACTGGACTGACTGACTGAATGACTGACTGAGACTGACTGCTTTAGTGACTAACTGACTGCACAGGACTGACCGACTGACTGACTGACTGACTGCCTGACTGACTGACTGACTGAATGACTGACTGACTGAGACTAAATGACTGACTGCTTGACTGACTGGCTGAAGGACTAACTGTCTGACTGAGTGCTTGACTGATTGACTGTCAGACTGACTGAGTGACTTCGCAAAAGGGAAAAATAAAAAAAAAAGAATTATAAAATTAGAAAGAGATATTTGCATTTAAGATTTCCTTTCCGGCTGGGACTTGAACCCAGGGCGACACTCATGGAAGCCCAACGCTCTCGCCAATATACTATCGGATCTCTGTTGATCGGTGTCTTAATTATAATAAAAACAAAAAATGCACCTTAGTAATTATTGATCTAAAATCTTTGAAATCTAAAGGTCGAATGATTAAACTGACTCAGAATTTTCTTCCGTACATAAATAATCCATATTTGCAAAAGAAAGAAATTGAAAAAAAAAAGAATTTTCAAATTAGAAAAGAAATATATACATTGAAGATATTCGCTCCGGCTGGGACTCGAACCCAGGCCACTCGCTTGGAAGGCCAGCGATCTAGCCATTAGGCTATCGGAGTTCTGTCGAGCGGAGTCTTACTGCCTGACTGATACTGCCTGACTGACAGACTGACTCACTGACTGACTGATACTGACTGACTGACTCACTGACTGACCGAGACTGACTGACTAACTGCCTGACTGACTGAGACTGGACTGACTGACTGACTGACTGACTGACTAACTGACTGACTGAGACTGACTGACTGACTGCTTGACTCTCTGACTGGCTATTTCACTGACAGACTGAATGACTAAATGACTGACTGACACTGACTGACTGACTGCTTGACTACCTGACTGACTGCTTGACTGACTAACTAACTGGACAGGACTGACCGACTGACTGACTGACAGACTGACTGAATAAGGATGACTGACAGACTGACTGAATAAGGCTGACTGACTGACAGACTGACTGAATAAGGCTGACCGACTGACTGACTGCCTGACTGACTGACTGACTGAATGACTGACTGACCGAGACTGACTGACTGACTGACTGAGACTGGACTGGACTGACTGACTGACGGACTGACTGAGACTGACTGACTGCTTTAGTGACTAACTGACTGCACAGGACTGACCGACTGACTGCCCGACTGACTGACTGACTGAATGACTGACTGACTGAGACTAAATGACTGACTGCTTGACTGACTGGCTGAAGGACTAACTGACTGACTGAGTGACTGACTGACTGGACTGACTGACTGAGACTGAATGACTGAGTGCTTGACTGATTGACTGTCAGACTGACTGACTGACTTCGCAAAAGGGAAAAATAAAAAAAAAAGTATTATAAAATTAGAAAAAAATATTTGCATTTAAGATTTCCTTTCCGGCCGGGACTCGAACCCAGTACCACGCGCTAGGAACCCAACGGTCTAGCCATTAGGCTATCGGAGCTGTGTCGATGGAAGTCTTAAATATAATAAAAACAAAAAATGCACCTTGGTAATTATTGATTCAAACACTTTGAAATTTACAGGTCGAATAATTAAACTGACTCAGAATTTTTCTCCCTACATAAATAATCAATATTCGCAAAAGAGAAAAATTTAAAAAAAAAGAAGAAGAAATTTCAAATTAGAAACTAAAAGTACACATTGAAGATTTTCGTTCAGGCTGGGACTCGAACCCCGGGCCACTCGCTTGGAAGCCTAACACTCTAGCCATTAGTCTATGGGAGCTCTGTCGGTGGGAGTTTTAAATATAATAAAACAAAAAATGCACCTTGGTAATTGTTTATTTAAACACTTTGAAATCTTCGTGTCGAAAAATTAAACTGACTCAGAATTTTCTTCCCTACATAAATAATCAATAATTGCAAAGGAAAGAAATTGAAAAAAAAAAGAATTTTCAAATTAGAAAAGAAATATATACATTGAAGATATTCGCTCCGGCTGGGACTCGAACCCAGGCCACTCGCTTGGAAGGCCAGCGATCTAGCCATTAGGCTATCGGAGTTCTGTCGAGCGGAGTCTTACTGCCTGACTGATACTGCCTGACTGACAGACTGACTCACTGACTGACTGATACTGACTGACTGACTGATACTGACTGACTGACTCACTGACTGACCGAGACTGACTGACTAACTGCCTGACTGACTGAGACTGGACTGACTGACTGACTGACTGACTGACTGACTAACTGACTGACTGAGACTGACTGACTGACTGCTTGACTCTCTGACTGGCTATTTCACTGACTGACTGAATGACTAAATGACTGACTGACACTGACTGACTGACTGCTTGACTACCTGACTGACTGCTTGACTGACTAACTGACTGGACAGGACTGACCGACCGACTGACTGACAGACTGACTGAATAAGGATGACTGACAGACTGACTGAATAAGGCTGACTGACTGACTGACTGACAGACTGACTGAATAAGGCTGACCGACTGACTGACTGCCTGACTGACTGACTGACTGACTGACTGACTGACCGAGACTGACTGACTGACTGACTGAGACTGGACTGGACTGACTGACTGACTGACTGACTGAGACTGACTGACTGCTTTAGTGACTAACTGACTGCACAGGACTGACCGACTGACTGCCTGACTGACTGACTGACTGAATGACTGACTGACTGAGACTAAGTGACTGACTGCTTGACTGACTGGCTGAAGGACTAACTGACTGACTGAGTGACTGACTGACTGGACTGACTGACTGAGACTGAATGACTGAGTGCTTGACTGATTGACTGTCAGACTGACTGACTGACTTCGCAAAAGGGAAAAATAAAAAAAAAGAATTATAAAATTAGAAAAAAATATTTGCATTTAAGATTTCCTTTCCGGCTGGGATTTGAACCCAGGGCGACACTCATGGAAGCCCAACGCTCTCGCCAATATACTATCGGATCTCTGTTGATCGGTGTCTTAATTATAATAAAAACAAAAAATGCACCTTAGTAATTATTGATCTAAAATCTTTGAAATCTAAAGGTCGAATGATTAAACTGACTCAGAATTTTCTTCCGTACATAAATAATCCATATTTGCAAAAGAAAGAAATTGAAAAAAAAAAGAATCTTCAAATTAGAAGAGAAATATATACATGGAAGATTTTCGTTCCGGCCGGGACTCGAACCCAGTACCACGCGCTAGGAACCCAACGGTCTAGCCATTAGGCTATCGGAGCTCTGTCGATGGAAGTCTTAAATATAATAAAAACAAAAAATGCACCTTGGTAATTATTGATTCAAACACTTTGAAATTTACAGGTCGAATAATTAAACTGACTCAGAATTTTTCTCCCTACATAAATAATCAATATTCGCAAAAGAGAAAAATTAAAAAAAAAAGAAGAAGAAATTTCAAATTAGAAACTAAAAGTATACATTGAAGATTTTCGTTCAGGCTGGGACTCGAACCCAGGGCCACTCGCTTGGAAGCCTAACACTCTAGCCATTAGTCTATGGGAGCTCTGTCGGTGGGAGTTTTAAATATAATAAAAACAAAAAATGCACCTTGGTAATTGTTTATTTGAACACTTTGAAATCTTCGTGTCGAAAAATTAAACTGACTCAGAATTTTCTTCCCTACATAAATAATCAATAATTGCAAAGGAGAGAAATTGAAAAAAAAAAGAATTTTCAAATTAGAAAAGAAATATATACATTGAAGATATTCGCTCCGGCTGGGACTCGAACCCAGGCCACTCGCTTGGAAGACCAGCGGTCTAGCCATTAGGCTATCAGAGTTCTGTCGAGCGGAGTCTTACTGCCTGACTGATACTGCCTGACTGACAGACTGACTCACTGACTGACTGATACTGACTGACTGACTCACTGACTGACCGAGACTGACTGACTAACTGCCTGACTGACTGAGACTGGACTGACTGACTGACTGACTGACTGACTGACTAACTGACTGACTGACTGACTGCTTGACTACCTGACTGACTGCTTGACTGACTAACTGACTGGACAGGACTGACCGACTGACTGACTGACAGACTGACTGAATAAGGATCACTGACAGACTGACTGAATAAGGCTGACTGACTGACTGACTGACAGACTGACTGAATAAGGCTGACCGACTGACTGACTGCCTGACTGACTGACTGACGGAATGACTGACTGACTGACTGACCGAGACTGACTGACTGACTGACTGAGACTGGACTGGACTGACTGACTGAATGACTGACTGAGACTGACTGCTTTAGTGACTAACTGACTGCACAGGACTGACCGACTGACTGACTGACTGACTGCCTGACTGACTGACTGACTGAATGACTGACTGACTGAGACTAAATGACTGACTGCTTGACTGACTGGCTGAAGGACTAACTGTCTGACTGAGTGCTTGACTGATTGACTGTCAGACTGACTGAGTGACTTCGCAAAAGGGAAAAATAAAAAAAAAAGTATTATAAAATTAGAAAGAGATATTTGCATTTAAGATTTCCTTTCCGGCTGGGACTTGAACCCAGGGCGACACTCATGGAAGCCCAACGCTCTCGCCAATATACTATCGGATCTCTGTTGATCGGTGTCTTAATTATAATAAAAACAAAAAATGCACCTTAGTAATTATTGATCTAAAATCTTTGAAATCTAAAGGTCGAATGATTAAACTGACTCAGAATTTTCTTCCGTACATAAATAATCCATATTTGCAAAAGAAAGAAATTGAAAAAAAAAAGAATTTTCAAATTAGAAAAGAAATATATACATTGAAGATATTCGCTCCGGCTGGGACTCGAACCCAGGCCACTCGCTTGGAAGGCCAGCGATCTAGCCATTAGGCTATCGGAGTTCTGTCGAGCGGAGTCTTACTGCCTGACTGATACTGCCTGACTGACAGACTGACTCACTGACTGACTGATACTGACTGACTGACTCACTGACTGACCGAGACTGACTGACTAACTGCCTGACTGACTGAGACTGGACTGACTGACTGACTGACTGACTGACTAACTGACTGACTGAGACTGACTGACTGACTGCTTGACTCTCTGACTGGCTATTTCACTGACTGACTGAATGACTAAATGACTGACTGACACTGACTGACTGACTGCTTGACTACCTGACTGACTGCTTGACTGACTAACTAACTGGACAGGACTGACCGACTGACTGACTGACAGACTGACTGAATAAGGATGACTGACAGACTGACTGAATAAGGCTGACTGACTGACAGACTGACTGAATAAGGCTGACCGACTGACTGACTGCCTGACTGACTGACTGACTGAATGACTGACTGACCGAGACTGACTGACTGACTGACTGAGACTGGACTGGACTGACTGACTGACGGACTGACTGAGACTGACTGACTGCTTTAGTGACTAACTGACTGCACAGGACTGACCGACTGACTGCCTGACTGACTGACTGACTGAATGACTGACTGACTGAGACTAAATGACTGACTGCTTGACTGACTGGCTGAAGGACTAACTGACTGACTGAGTGACTGACTGACTGGACTGACTGACTGAGACTGAATGACTGAGTGCTTGACTGATTGACTGTCAGACTGACTGACTGACTTCGCAAAAGGGAAAAATAAAAAAAAAAGAATTATAAAATTAGAAAAAAATATTTGCATTTAAGATTTCCTTTCCGGCCGGGACTCGAACCCAGTACCACGCGCTAGGAACCCAACGGTCTAGCCATTAGGCTATCGGAGCTGTGTCGATGGAAGTCTTAAATATAATAAAAACAAAAAATGCACCTTGGTAATTATTGATTCAAACACTTTGAAATTTACAGGTCGAATAATTAAACTGACTCAGAATTTTTCTCCCTACATAAATAATCAATACTCGCAAAAGAGAAAAATTTAAAAAAAAAGAAGAAGAAATTTCAAATTAGAAACTAAAAGTACACATTGAAGATTTTCGTTCAGGCTGGGACTCGAACCCCGGGCCACTCGCTTGGAAGCCTAACACTCTAGCCATTAGTCTATGGGAGCTCTGTCGGTGGGAGTTTTAAATATAATAAAACAAAAAATGCACCTTGGTAATTGTTTATTTAAACACTTTGAAATCTTCGTGTCGAAAAATTAAACTGACTCAGAATTTTCTTCCCTACATAAATAATCAATAATTGCAAAGGAAAGAAATTGAAAAAAAAAAGAATTTTCAAATTAGAAAAGAAATATATACATTGAAGATATTCGCTCCGGCTGGGACTCGAACCCAGGCCACTCGCTTGGAAGGCCAGCGATCTAGCCATTAGGCTATCGGAGTTCTGTCGAGCGGAGTCTTACTGCCTGACTGATACTGCCTGACTGACAGACTGACTCACTGACTGACTGATACTGACTGACTGACTGATACTGACTGACTGACTCACTGACTGACCGAGACTGACTGACTAACTGCCTGACTGACTGAGACTGGACTGACTGACTGACTGACTGACTGACTGACTAACTGACTGACTGAGACTGACTGACTGACTGCTTGACTCTCTGACTGGCTATTTCACTGACTGACTGAATGACTAAATGACTGACTGACACTGACTGACTGACTGCTTGACTACCTGACTGACTGCTTGACTGACTAACTGACTGGACAGGACTGACCGACCGACTGACTGACAGACTGACTGAATAAGGATGACTGACAGACTGACTGAATAAGGCTGACTGACTGACTGACTGACAGACTGACTGAATAAGGCTGACCGACTGACTGACTGCCTGACTGACTGACTGACTGACTGACTGACTGACCGAGACTGACTGACTGACTGACTGAGACTGGACTGGACTGACTGACTGACTGACTGACTGAGACTGACTGACTGCTTTAGTGACTAACTGACTGCACAGGACTGACCGACTGACTGCCTGACTGACTGACTGACTGAATGACTGACTGACTGAGACTAAATGACTGACTGCTTGACTGACTGGCTGAAGGACTAACTGACTGACTGAGTGACTGACTGACTGGACTGACTGACTGAGACTGAATGACTGAGTGCTTGACTGATTGACTGTCAGACTGACTGACTGACTTCGCAAAAGGGAAAAATAAAAAAAAGAATTATAAAATTAGAAAAAAATATTTGCATTTAAGATTTCCTTTCCGGCTGGGATTTGAACCCAGGGCGACACTCATGGAAGCCCAACGCTCTCGCCAATATACTATCGGATCTCTGTTGATCGGTGTCTTAATTATAATAAAAACAAAAAATGCACCTTAGTAATTATTGATCTAAAATCTTTAAAATCTAAAGGTCGAATGATTAAACTGACTCAGAATTTTCTTCCGTACATAAATAATCCATATTTGCAAAAGAAAGAAATTGAAAAAAAAAAGAATCTTCAAATTAGAAGAGAAATATATACATGGAAGATTTTCGTTCCGGCCGGGACTCGAACCCAGTACCACGCGCTAGGAACCCAACGGTCTAGCCATTAGGCTATCGGAGCTCTGTCGATGGAAGTCTTAAATATAATAAAAACAAAAAATGCACCTTGGTAATTATTGATTCAAACACTTTGAAATTTACAGGTCGAATAATTAAACTGACTCAGAATTTTTCTCCCTACATAAATAATCAATATTCGCAAAAGAGAAAAATTAAAAAAAAAAGAAGAAGAAATTTCAAATTAGAAACTAAAAGTATACATTGAAGATTTTCGTTCAGGCTGGGACTCGAACCCAGGGCCACTCGCTTGGAAGCCTAACACTCTAGCCATTAGTCTATGGGAGCTCTGTCGGTGGGAGTTTTAAATATAATAAAAACAAAAAATGCACCTTGGTAATTGTTTATTTGAACACTTTGAAATCTTCGTGTCGAAAAATTAAACTGACTCAGAATTTTCTTCCCTACATAAATAATCAATAATTGCAAAGGAGAGAAATTGAAAAAAAAAAGAATTTTCAAATTAGAAAAGAAATATATACATTGAAGATATTCGCTCCGGCTGGGACTCGAACCCAGGCCACTCGCTTGGAAGACCAGCGGTCTAGCCATTAGGCTATCAGAGTTCTGTCGAGCGGAGTCTTACTGCCTGACTGATACTGCCTGACTGACAGACTGACTCACTGACTGACTGATACTGACTGACTGACTCACTGACTGACCGAGACTGACTGACTAACTGCCTGACTGACTGAGACTGGACTGACTGACTGACTGACTGACTGACTGACTAACTGACTGACTGACTGACTGCTTGACTACCTGACTGACTGCTTGACTGACTAACTGACTGGACAGGACTGACCGACTGACTGACTGACAGACTGACTGAATAAGGATCACTGACAGACTGACTGAATAAGGCTGACTGACTGACTGACTGACAGACTGACTGAATAAGGCTGACCGACTGACTGACTGCCTGACTGACTGACTGACTGAATGACTGACTGACTGACTGACCGAGACTGACTGACTGACTGACTGAGACTGGACTGGACTGACTGACTGAATGACTGACTGAGACTGACTGCTTTAGTGACTAACTGACTGCACAGGACTGACCGACTGACTGACTGACTGACTGCCTGACTGACTGACTGACTGAATGACTGACTGACTGAGACTAAATGACTGACTGCTTGACTGACTGGCTGAAGGACTAACTGTCTGACTGAGTGCTTGACTGATTGACTGTCAGACTGACTGAGTGACTTCGCAAAAGGGAAAAATAAAAAAAAAAGAATTATAAAATTAGAAAGAGATATTTGCATTTAAGATTTCCTTTCCGGCTGGGACTTGAACCCAGGGCGACACTCATGGAAGCCCAACGCTCTCGCCAATATACTATCGGATCTCTGTTGATCGGTGTCTTAATTATAATAAAAACAAAAAATGCACCTTAGTAATTATTGATCTAAAATCTTTGAAATCTAAAGGTCGAATGATTAAACTGACTCAGAATTTTCTTCCGTACATAAATAATCCATATTTGTAAAAGAAAGAAATTGAAAAAAAAAAGAATTTTCAAATTAGAAAAGAAATATATACATTGAAGATATTCGCTCCGGCTGGGACTCGAACCCAGGCCACTCGCTTGGAAGGCCAGCGATCTAGCCATTAGGCTATCGGAGTTCTGTCGAGCGGAGTCTTACTGCCTGACTGATACTGCCTGACTGACAGACTGACTCACTGACTGACTGATACTGACTGACTGACTCACTGACTGACCGAGACTGACTGACTAACTGCCTGACTGACTGAGACTGGACTGACTGACTGACTGACTGACTGACTAACTGACTGACTGAGACTGACTGACTGACTGCTTGACTCTCTGACTGGCTATTTCACTGACTGACTGAATGACTAAATGACTGACTGACACTGACTGACTGACTGCTTGACTACCTGACTGACTGCTTGACTGACTAACTAACTGGACAGGACTGACCGACTGACTGACTGACAGACTGACTGAATAAGGATGACTGACAGACTGACTGAATAAGGCTGACTGACTGACAGACTGACTGAATAAGGCTGACCGACTGACTGACTGCCTGACTGACTGACTCACTGAATGACTGACTGACTGACTGACTGAGACTGGACTGGACTGACTGACTGACGGACTGACTGAGACTGACTGACTGCTTTAGTGACTAACTGACTGCACAGGACTGACCGACTGACTGCCTGACTGACTGACTGACTGAATGACTGACTGACTGAGACTAAATGACTGACTGCTTGACTGACTGGCTGAAGGACTAACTGACTGACTGAGTGACTGACTGACTGGACTGACTGACTGAGACTGAATGACTGAGTGCTTGACTGATTGACTGTCAGACTGACTGACTGACTTCGCAAAAGGGAAAAATAAAAAAAAAAGAATTATAAAATTAGAAAAAAATATTTGCATTTAAGATTTCCTTTCCGGCCGGGACTCGAACCCAGTACCACGCGCTAGGAACCCAACGGTCTAGCCATTAGGCTATCGGAGCTGTGTCGATGGAAGTCTTAAATATAATAAAAACAAAAAATGCACCTTGGTAATTATTGATTCAAACACTTTGAAATTTACAGGTCGAATAATTAAACTGACTCAGAATTTTTCTCCCTACATAAATAATCAATATTCGCAAAAGAGAAAAATTTAAAAAAAAAGAAGAAGAAATTTCAAATTAGAAACTAAAAGTACACATTGAAGATTTTCGTTCAGGCTGGGACTCGAACCCCGGGCCACTCGCTTGGAAGCCTAACACTCTAGCCATTAGTCTATGGGAGCTCTGTCGGTGGGAGTTTTAAATATAATAAAACAAAAAATGCACCTTGGTAATTGTTTATTTAAACACTTTGAAATCTTCGTGTCGAAAAATTAAACTGACTCAGAATTTTCTTCCCTACATAAATAATCAATAATTGCAAAGGAAAGAAATTGAAAAAAAAAAGAATTTTCAAATTAGAAAAGAAATATATACATTGAAGATATTCGCTCCGGCTGGGACTCGAACCCAGGCCACTCGCTTGGAAGGCCAGCGATCTAGCCATTAGGCTATCGGAGTTCTGTCGAGCGGAGTCTTACTGCCTGACTGATACTGCCTGACTGACAGACTGACTCACTGACTGACTGATACTGACTGACTGACTCACTGACTGACCGAGACTGACTGACTAACTGCCTGACTGACTGAGACTGGACTGACTGACTGACTGACTGACTGACTAACTGACTGACTGAGACTGACTGACTGACTGCTTGACTCTCTGACTGGCTATTTCACTGACTGACTGAATGAGTAAATGACTGACTGACACTGACTGACTGACTGCTTGACTACCTGACTGACTGCTTGACTGACTAACTGACTGGACAGGACTGACCGACTGACTGACTGACAGACTGACTGAATAAGGATGACTGACAGACTGACTGAATAAGGCTGACTGACTGACAGACTGACTGAATAAGGCTGACCGACTGACTGACTGCCTGACTGACTGACTGACTGAATGACTGACTGACCGAGACTGACTGACTGACTGACTGAGACTGGACTGGACTGACTGACTGACGGACTGACTGAGACTGACTGACTGCTTTAGTGACTAACTGACTGCACAGGACTGACCGACTGACTGCCTGACTGACTGACTGACTGAATGACTGACTGACTGAGACTAAATGACTGACTGCTTGACTGACTGGCTGAAGGACTAACTGACTGACTGAGTGACTGACTGACTGGACTGACTGACTGAGACTGAATGACTGAGTGCTTGACTGATTGACTGTCAGACTGACTGACTGACTTCGCAAAAGGGAAAAATAAAAAAAAAAAAAGAATTATAAAATTAGAAACAAATATTTGCATTTAAGATTTCCTTTCCGGCCGGGACTCGAACCCAGTACCACGCGCTAGGAACCCAACGGTCTAGCCATTAGGCTATCGGAGCTCTGTCGATGGAAGTCTTAAATATAATAAAAACAAAAAATGCACCTTGGTAATTATTGATTCAAACACTTTGAAATTTACAGGTCGAATAATTAAACTGACTCAGAATTTTTCTCCCTACATAAATAATCAATATTCGCAAAAGAGAAAAATTTAAAAAAAAAGAAGAAGAAATTTCAAATTAGAAACTAAAAGTATACATTGAAGATTTTCGTTCAGGCTGGGACTCGAACCCAGGGCCACTCGCTTGGAAGCCTAACACTCTAGCCATTAGTCTATGGGAGCTCTGTCGGTGGGAGTTTTAAATATAATAAAAACAAAAAATGCACCTTGGTAATTGTTTATTTAAACACTTTGAAATCTTCGTGTCGAAAAATTAAACTGACTCAGAATTTTCTTCCCTACATAAATAATCAATAATTGCAAAGGAAAGAAATTGAAAAAAAAAAGAATTTTCAAATTAGAAAAGAAATATATACATTGAAGATATTCGCTCCGGCAGGGACTCGAACCCAGGCCACTCGCTTGGAAGACCAGCGGTCTAGCCATTAGGCTATCGGAGTTCTGTCGAGCGGAGTCTTACTGCCTGACTGATACTGCCTGACTGACAGACTGACTCACTGACTGACTGATACTGACTGACTGACTCACTGACTGACCGAGACTGACTGACTAACTGCCTGACTGACTGAGACTGGACTGACTGACTGACTGACTGACTAACTGACTGACTGAGACTGACTTACTGACTGCTTGACTCTCTGACTGGCTATTTCACTGACTGACTGAATGACTAAATGACTGACTGACACTGACTGACTGACTGCTTGACTACCTGACTGACTGCTTGACTGACTAACTGACTGGACAGGACTGACCGACTGACTGACTGACAGACTGACTGAATAAGGATGACTGACAGACTGACTGAATAAGGCTGACTGACTGACTGACTGACAGACTGACTGAATAAGGCTGACCGACTGACTGACTGCCTGACTGACTGACTGACTGACTGACTGACTGACCGAGACTGACTGACTGACTGACTGAGACTGGACTGGACTGACTGACTGACTGACTGACTGCTTTAGTGACTAACTGACTGCACAGGACTGACCGACTGACTGCCTGACTGACTGACTGACTGAATGACTGACTGACTGAGACTAAATGACTGACTGCTTGACTGACTGGCTGAAGGACTAACTGACTGACTGAGTGACTGACTGACTGGACTGACTGACTGAGACTGAATGACTGAGTGCTTGACTGATTGACTGTCAGACTGACTGACTGACTTCGCAAAAGGGAAAAATAAAAAAAAAAGAATTATAAAATTAGAAAAAAATATTTGCATTTAAGATTTCCTTTCCGGCTGGGATTTGAACCCAGCGCGACACTCATGGAAGCCCAACGCTCTCGCCAATATACTATCGGATCTCTGTTGATCGGTGTCTTAATTATAATAAAAACAAAAAATGCACCTTAGTAATTATTGATCTAAAATCTTTGAAATCTAAAGGTCGAATGATTAAACTGACTCAGAATTTTCTTCCGTACATAAATAATCCATATTTGCCAAAGAAAGAAATTGAAAAAAAAAAAAGAATTTTCAAATTAGAAGAGAAATATATACATGGAAGATTTTCGTTCCGGCCGGGACTCGAACCCAGTACCACGCGCTAGGAACCCAACGGTCTTGCCATTAGGCTATCGGAGCTCTGTCGATGGAAGTCTTAAATATAATAAAAACAAAAAATGCACCTTGGTAATTATTGATTCAAACACTTTGAAATTTACAGGTCGAATAATTAAACTGACTCAGAATTTTTCTCCCTACATAAATAATCAATATTCGCAAAAGAGAAAAATTAAAAAAAAAAAAGAAGAAGAAATTTCAAATTAGAAACTAAAAGTATACATTGAAGATTTTCGTTCAGGCTGGGACTCGAACCCAGGGCCACTCGCTTGGAAGCCTAACACTCTAGCCATTAGTCTATGGGAGCTCTGTCGGTGGGAGTTTTAAATATAATAAAAACAAAAAATGCACCTTGGTAATTGTTTATTTAAACACTTTGAAATCTTCGTGTCGAAAAATTAAACTGACTCAGAATTTTCTTCCCTACATAAATAATCAATAATTGCAAAGGAAAGAAATTGAAACAAAAAAGAATTTTCAAATTAGAAAAGAAATATATACATTGAAGATATTCGCTCCGGCTGGGACTCGAACCCAGGCCACTCGCTTGGAAGACCAGCGGTCTAGCCATTAGGCTATCGGAGTTCTGTCGAGCGGAGTCTTACTGCCTGACTGATACTGCCTGACTCACTGACTGACTGATACTGACTGACTGACTCACTGACTGACCGAGACTGACTGACTAACTGCCTGACTGTCTGAGACTGGACTGACTGACTGACTGACTGACTGACTGACTAACTGACTGACTGAGACTGACTGACTGACTGCTTGACTCTCTGACTGGCTATTTCACTGACTGACTGAATGACTAAATGACTGACTGACACTGACTGACTGACTGCTTGACTACCTGACTGACTGCTTGACTGACTAACTGACTGGACAGGACTGACCGACTGACTGACTGACAGACTGACTGAATAAGGATGACTGACAGACTGACTGAATAAGGCTGACTGACTGACTGACTGACAGACTGACTGAATAAGGCTGACCGACTGACTGACTGCCTGACTGACTGACTGACTGAATGACTGACTGACTGACTGACCGAGACTGACCGAGACTGACTGACTGAGACTGGACTGGACTGACTGACTGACTGACTGACTGAGACTGACTGACTGCTTTAGTGACTAACTGACTGCACAGGACTGACCGACTGACTGACTGCCTGACTGACTGACTGACTGAATGACTGACTGACTGAGACTAAATGACTGACTGCTTGACTGACTGGCTGAAGGACTAACTGACTGACTGAGTGACTGACTGACTGGACTGACTGACTGAGACTGAATGACTGAGTGCTTGACTGATTGACTGTCAGACTGACTGACTGACTTCGCAAAAGGGAAAAATAAAAAAAAAGAATTATAAAATTAGAAAAAAAATATTTGCATTTAAGATTTCCTTTCCGGCTGGGATTTGAACCCAGGGCGACACTCATGGAAGCCCAACGCTCTCGCCAATATACTATTGGATCTCTGTTGATCGGTGTCTTAATTATAATAAAAACAAAAAAAGCACCTTAGTAATTATTGATCTAAAATCTTTGAAATCTAAAGGTCGAATGATTAAACTGACTCAGAATTTTCTTCCGTACATAAATAATCCATATTTGCAAAAGAAAGAAATTGAAAAAAAAAAAAAATCTTCAAATTAGAAGAGAAATATATACATGGAAGATTTTCGTTCCGGCCGGGACTCGAACCCAGTACCACGCGCTAGGAACCCAACGGTCTAGCCATTAGGCTATAGGAGCTCTGTCGATGGAAGTCTTAAATATAATAAAAACAAAAATGCACCTTGGTAATTATTGATTCAAACACTTTGAAATTTACAGGTCGAATAATTAAACTGACTCAGAATTTTTCTCCCCACATAAATAATCAATATTCGCAAAAGAGAAAAATTTAAAAAAAAGAAGAAGAAATTTCAAATTAGAAACTAAAAGTATACATTGAAGATTTTCGTTCAGGCTTTGTCTCGAACCCAGGGCCACTCGCTTGGAAGCCAAACACTCTAGCCATTAGTCTATGGGAGCTCTGTCGGTGGGAGTTTTAAATATAATAAAAACAAAAAATGCACCTTGGTAATTGTTTATTTAAACACTTTGAAATCTTCGTGTCGAAAAACTAAACTGACTCAGAATTTTCTTCCCTACATAAATAATCAATAATTGCAAAGGAAAGAAATTGAAAAAAAAAAAGAATCTTCAAATTAGAAGAGAAATATATACATTGAAGATATTCGCTCCGGCTGGGACTCGAACCCAGGCCACTCGCTTGGAAGACCAGCGGTCTAGCCATTAGGCTATCGGAGTTCTGTCGAGCGGAGTCTTATTGCCTGACTGATACTGCCTGACTGACAGACTGACTCACTGACTGACTGATACTGACTGACTGACTCACTGACTGACCGAGACTGACTGACTAACTGCCTGACTGACTGAGACTGGACTGACTGACTGACTGACTGACTGACTGACTAACTGACTGACTGAGACTGACTGACTGACTGCTTGACTCTCTGACTGGCTATTTCACTGACTGACTGAATGACTAAATGACTGACTGACACTGACTGACTGACTGCTTGACTACCTGACTGACTGCTTGACTGACTAACTGACTGGACAGGACTGACCGACTGACTGACTGACAGACTGACTGAATAAGGATGACTGACAGACTGACTGAATAAGGCTGACTGACTGACTGACAGACTGACTGAATAAGGCTGACCGACTGACTGACTGCCTGACTGACTGACTGACTGAATGACTGACTGACTGACTGACCGAGACTGACTGACTGACTGACTGAGACTGGACTGGACTGACTGACTGACTGACTGACTGAGACTGACTGTCTGCTTTAGTGACTAACTGACTGCACAGGACTGACCGACTGACTGCCTGACTGACTGACTGACTGAATGACTGACTGACTGAGACTAAATGACTGACTGCTTGACTGACTGGCTGAAGGACTAACTGACTGACTGAGTGACTGACTGACTGGACTGACTGACTGAGACTGAATGACTGAGTGCTTGACTGATTGACTGTCAGACTGACTGACTGACTTCGCAAAAGGGGAAAAAAAAAGAATTATAAAATTAGAAAAAAATATTTGCATTTAAGATTTCCTTTCCGGCTGGGATTTGAACCCAGGGCGACACTCATGGAAGCCCAACGCTCTCGCCAATATACTATCGGATCTCTGTTGATCGGTGTCTTAATTATAATAAAAACAAAAAATGCACGTTAGTAATTATTGATCTAAAATCTTTGAAATCTAAAGGTCGAATGATTAAACTGACTCAGAATTTTCTTCCGTACATAAATAATCCATATTTGCAAAAGAAAGAAATTGAAAAAAAAAAGAATCTTCAAATTAGAAGAGAAATATATACATGGAAGATTTTCGTTCCGGCCGGGACTCGAACCCAGTACCACGCGCTTGGAACCCAACGGTCTAGCCATTAGGCTATCGGAGCTCTGTCGATGGAAGTCTTAAATATAATAAAAACAAAAAATGCACCTTGGTAATTATTGATTCAAGCACTTTGAAATTTACAGGTCGAATAATTAAACTGACTCAGAATTTTTCTCCCTACATAAATAATCAATATTCGCAAAAGGGAAAAATTAAAAAAAAAGAAGAAGAAATTTCAAATTAGAAACTAAAAGTATACATTGAAGATTTTCGTTCAAGCTGGGACTCGAACCCAGGGCCACTCGCTTGGAAGCCTAACACTCTAGCCATTAGTCTATGGGAGCTCTGTCGGTGGGAGTTTTAAATATAATAAAAACAAAAAATGCACCTTGGTAATTGTTTATTTAAACACTTTGAAATCTTCGTGTCGAAAAATTAAACTGACTCAGAATTTTCTTCCCTACATTAATAATCAATAATTGCAAAGGAAAGAAATTGAAAAAAAAAAGAATTTTCAAATTAGAAAAGAAATATATACATTGAAGATATTCGCTCCGGCTGGGACTCGAACCCAGGCCACTCGCTTGGAAGACCAGCGGTCTAGCCATTAGGCTATCGGAGTTCTGTCGAGCGGAGTCTTACTGCCTGACTGATACTGCCTGACTGACAGACTGACTCACTGACTGACTGATACTGACTGACTGACTCACTGACTGACCGAGACTGACTGACTAACTGCCTGACTGACTGAGACTGGACTGACTGACTGACTGACTGACTGACTGACTGACTGACTGAGACTGACTGACTGACTGCTTGACTCTCTGACTGGCTATTTCACTGACTGACTGAATGACTAAATGACTGACTGACTGACTGCTTGACTACCTGACTGACTGCTTGACTGACTAACTGACTGGACAGGACTGACCGACTGACTGACTGACAGACTGACTGAATAAGGATGACTGACAGACTGACTGAATAAGGCTGACTGACTGACTGACTGACAGACTGACTGAATAAGGCTGACCGACTGACTGACTGCCTGACTGACTGACTGACTGAATGACTGACTGACTGACTGACCGAGACTGACTGACTGACTGACTGAGACTGGACTGGACTGACTGACTGACTGACTGACTGAGACTGACTGACTGCTTTAGTGACTAACTGACTGCACAGGACTGACCGACTGACTGACTGACTGACTGCCTGACTGACTGACTGACTGAATGACTGACTGACTGAGACTAAATGACTGACTGCTTGACTGACTGGCTGAAGGACTAACTGACTGACTGAGTGACTGACTGACTGGACTGACTGACTGAGACTGAATGACTGAGTGCTTGACTGATTGACTGTCAGCCTGACTGACTGACTTCGCAAAAGGGAAAAATTAAAAAAAAAAGAATTATAAAATTAGAAAAAAATATTTGCATTTAAGATTTCCTTTCCGGCTGGGATTTGAACCCAGGGCGACACTCATGAAAGCCCAACGCTCTCGCCAATATACTATCGGATCTCTGTTGATCGGTGTCTTAATTATAATAAAAACAAAAAATGCACCTTAGTAATTATTGATCTAAAATCTTTGAAATCTAAAGGTCGAATGATTAAACTGACTCAGAATTTTCTTCCGTACATAAATAATCCATATTTGCAAAAGAAAGAAATTGAAAAAAAAAAGAGTCTTCAAATTAGAAGAGAAATATATACATGGAAGATTTTCGTTCCGGCCGGGACTCGAACCCAGTACCACGCGCTTGGAACCCAACGGTCTAGCCATTAGGCTATCGGAGCTCTGTCGATGGAAGTCTTAAATATAATAAAAACAAAAAATGCACCTTGGTAATTATTGATTCAAACACTTTGAAATTTACAGGTCGAATAATTAAACTGACTCAGAATTTTTCTCCCTACATAAATAATCAATATTCGCAAAAGAGAAAAATTAAAAAAAAAAAGAAGAAGAAATTTCAAACTAAAAGTATACATTGAAGATTTTCGTTCAGGCTGGGACTCGAAAACAGGGCCACTCGCTTGGAAGCCTAACACTCTAGCCATTAGTCTATGGGAGCTCTGTCGGTGGGAGTTTTAAATATAATAAAAACAAAAAATGCACCTTGGTAATTGTTTATTTAAACACTTTGAAATCTTCGTGTCGAAAAATTAAACTGACTCAGAATTTTCTTCCCTACATAAATAATCAATAATTGCAAAGGAAAGAAATTGAAAAAAAAAAGAATTTTCAAATTAGAAAAGAAATATATACATTGAAGATATTCTCTCCGGCTGGGACTCGAACCCAGGCCACTCGCTTGGAAGACCAGCGGTCTAGCCATTAGGCTATCGGAGTTCTGTCGAGCGGAGTCTTACTGCCTGACTGATACTGCCTGACTGACAGACTGACTCACTGACTGACTGATACTGACTGACTGACTCACTGACTGACCGAGACTGACTGACTAACTGCCTGACTGACTGAGACTGGACTGACTGACTGACTGACTGACTAACTGACTGACCGAGACTGACTGACTAACTGCCTGACTGACTGAGACTGGACTGACTGACTGACTGACTGACTAACTGACTGACTGAGACTGACTGACTGACTGCTTGACTCTCTGACTGGCTATTTCACTGACTGACTGAATGACTAAATGACTGACTGACACTGACTGACTGACTGCTTGACTACCTGACTGACTGCTTGACTGACTAACTAACTGGACAGGACTGACCGACTGACTGACTGACAGACTGACTGAATAAGGATGACTGACAGACTGACTGAATAAGTCTGACTGACTGACTGACTGACAGACTGACTGAATAAGGCTGACCGACTGACTGACTGCCTGACTGACTGACTGACTGAGACTGGACTGGACTGACTGACTGACTGACTGACTGAGACTGACTGACTGCTTTAGTGACTAACTGACTGCACAGGACTGACCGACTGACTGACTGACTGACTGCCTGACTGATTGACTGACTGAATGACTGACTGACTGAGACTAAATGACTGACTGCTTGACTGACTGGCTGAAGGACTAACTGACTGGACTGACTGACTGAGACGGAATGACTGAGTGCTTGACTGATTGACTGTCAGACTGACTGACTGACTTCGCAAAATGGAAAAATAAAAAAAAAGAATTATAAAATTAGAAAAAAATATTTGCATTTAAGGTTTTCTTTCCGGCTGGGATTTGAACCCAGGGCGACACTCATGGAAGCCCAACGCTCTCGCCAATATACTATCGGATCTCTGTTGATCGGTGTCTTAATTATAATAAAAACAAAAAATGCACCTTAGTAATTATTGATCTAAAATCTTTGAAATCTAAAGGTCGAATGATTAAACTGACTCAGAATTTTCTTCCGTACATAAATAATCCATATTTGCAAAAGAAAGAAATTGAAAAAAAAAAAGAATCTTCAAATTAGAAGAGAAATATATACATGGAAGATTTTCGTTCCGGCCGGGACTCGAACCCAGTACCACGCGCTTGGAACCCAACGGTCTAGCCATTAGGCTATCGGAGCTCTGTCAATGGAAGTCTTAAATATAATAAAAACAAAAAATGCACCTTGGTAATTATTGATTCAAACACTTTGAAATTTACAGGTAGAATAATTAAACTGACTCAGAATTTTTCTCCCTACATAAATAATCAATATTCGCAAAAGAGAAAAATTTAAAAAAAAAAAGAAGAAGAAATTTCAAATTAGAAACTAAAAGTATACATTGAAGATTTTCGTTCAGGCTGGGACTCGAACCCAGGGCCACTCGCTTTTAAGCCTATCACTCTAGCCATTAGTCTATGGGAGCTCTATCAGTGGGAGTTTTAAATATAATAAAAACAAAAAATGCACCTTGGTAATTGTTTATTTAAACACTTTGAAATCTTCGTGTCGAAAAATTAAACTGACTCAGAATTTTCTTCCCTACATAAATAATCTATAATTGCAAAGGAAAGAAATTGAAAAAAAAAAAGAATTTTCAAATTAGAAAAGAAATATATACATTGAAGATATTCTCTCCGGCTGGGACTCGAACCCAGGCCACTCGCTTGGAAGACCAGCGGTCTAGCCATTAGGCTATCGCAGTTCTGTCGAGCGGAGTCTTACTGCCTGACCGATACTGCCTGACTCACTGACTGACTGATACTGACTGACTGACTCACTGACTGACTAACTGCCTGACTGACTGAGACTGGACTGACTGACTGAGACTGGACTGACTGACTGACTGACTGACTGACTGACTAACTGACTGACTGAGACTGACTGACTGAGTGCTTGACTCTCTGACTGGCTATTTCACTGACTGACTGAATGACTAAATGACTGACTGACACTGACTGACTGACTGCTTGACTACCTGACTGACTGCTTGACTGACTAACTGACTGGACAGGACTGACCGACTGACTGACTGACAGACTGACTGAATAAGGATGACTGACAGACTGACTGAATAAGGCTGACTGACTGACTGACTGACAGACTGACTGAATAAGGCTGACCGACTGACTGACTGCCTGACTGACTGACTGACTGAATGACTGACTGACTGACTGACCGAGACTGACTGACTGACTGAGACTGGACTGGACTGACTGACTGACTGACTGACTGAGACTGACTGACTGCTTTAGTGACTAACTGACTGCACAGGACTGACCGACTGACTGACTGACTGACTGCCTGACTGCCTGATTGACTGAATGACTGACTGACTGAGACTAAATGACTGACTGCTTGACTGACTGGCTGAAGGACTAACTGACTGACTGAGTGACTGACTGACTGGACTGACTGACTGAGACTGAATGACTGAGTGCTTGACTGATTGACTGTCAGACTGACTGACTGACTTCGCAAAAGGGAAAAATAAAAAAAAAGAATTATACAATTAGAAGAAAATGTTTGCATTTAAGATTTCCTTTCCGGCTGGGATTTGAACCCAGGGCGACACTCATGGAAGCCCAACGCTCTCGACAATATACTATCGGATCTCTGTTGATCGGTGTCTTAATTATAATAAAAACAAAAAATGCACCTTAGTAATTATTGATCTAAAATCTTTGAAATCTAAAGGTCGAATGATTAAACTGACTCAGAATTTTCTTCCGTACATAAATAATCCATATTTGCAAAACAAAGAAATTGAAAAAAAAAAGAATCTTCAAATTAGAAGAGAAATATAAACATGGAAGATTTTCGTTCCGGCCGGGACTCGAACCCAGTACCACGCGCTAGGAACCCAACGGTCTAGCCATTAGGCTATCGGAGCTCTGTCGATGGAAGTCTTAAATATAATAAAAACAAAAAATGCACCTTGGTAATTATTGATTCAAACACTTTGAAATTTACAGGTCGAATAATTAAACTGACTCAGAATTTTTCTCCCTACATAAATAATCAATATTCGCAAAAGAGAAAAATTAAAAAAAAAAGAAGAAGAAATTTCAAATTAGAAACTAAAAGTATACATTGAAGATTTTCGTTCAGGCTGGGACTCGAACCCAGGGCCACTCGCTTGGAAGCCAAACACTCTAGCCATTAGTCTATGGGAGCTCTGTCGGTGGGAGTTTTAAATATAATAAAAACAAAAAATGCACCTTGGTAATTGTTTATTTAAACACTTTGAAATCTTCGTGTCGAAAAATTAAACTGACTCAGAATTTTCTTCCCTACATAAATAATCAATAATTGCAAAGGAAAGAAATTGAAAAAAAAAAGAATTTTCAAATTAGAAAAGAAATATATACATTGAAGATATTCGCTCCGGCTGGGACTCGAACCCAGGCCACTCGCTTGGAAGACCAGCGGTCTAGCCATTAGGCTATCGGAGTTCTGTCGAGCGGAGTCTTACTGCCTGACTGATACTGCCTGACTGACAGACTGACTCACTGACTGACTGATACTGACTGACTGACTCACTGACTGACCGAGACTGACTGACTAACTGCCTGACTGACTGAGACTGGACTGACTGACTGACTGACTGACTGACTGACTTACTGACTGACTGAGACTGACTGACTGACTGCTTGACTCTCTGACTGGCTATTTCACTGACTGACTGAATGACTAAATGACTGACTGACACTGACTGACTGACTGCTTGACTACCTGACTGACTGCTTGACTGACTAACTGACTGGACAGGACTGACCGACTGACTGACTGCCTGACTGACTGACTGACTGAATGACTGACTGACTGACTGACTGAGACTAGACTGGACTGACTGACTGACTGACTGACTGAGACTGACTGACTGCTTTAGTGACTAACTGACTGCACAGGACTGACCGACTGACTGACTGACTGACTGCCTGACTGACTGACTGACTGAGTGACTGACTGACTGACTGAATGACTGACTGACTGAGACTAAATTACTGACTGCTTGACTGACTGGCTGAAGGACTAACTGACTGACTGAGTGACTGACTGACTGGACTGACTGACTGAGACTGAATGACTGAGTGCTTGACTGATTGACTGTCAGACTGACTGACTGACTTCGCAAAAGGGAAAAATAAAAAAAAAAAGAATTATAAAAAAATATTTGCATTTAAGATTTCCTTTCCGGCCGGGACTCGAACCCAGTACCACGCGCTACGAACCCAACGGTCTAGCCATTAGGCTATCGGAGCTCTGTCGATGGAAGTCTTAAATATAATAAAAACAAAAAATGCACCTTGGTAATTATTGATTCAAACACTTTGAAATTTACAGGTCGAATAATTAAACTGACTCAGAATTTTTCTCCCTACATAAATAATCAATATTCGCAAAAGAGAAAAATTAAAAAAAAAGAAGAAGAAATTTCAAATTAGAAACTAAAAGTATACATTGAAGATTTGCGTTCAGGCTGGGACTCGAACCCAGGGCCACTCGCTTGGAAGCCTAACACTCTAGCCATTAGTCTATGGGAGCTCTGTCGGTGGGAGTTTTAAATATAATAAAAACAAAAAATGCACCTTGGTAATTGTTTATTTAAACACTTTGAAATCTTCGTGTCGAAAAATTAAACTGACTCAGAATTTTCTTCCCTACATAAATAATCAATAATTGCAAAGGAAAGAAATTGAAAAAAAAAAAGAATTTTCAAATTAGAAAAGAAATATATACATTGAAGATATTCGCTCCGGCTGGGACTCGAACCCAGGCCACTCGCTTGGAAGACCAGCGGTCTAGCCATTAGGCTATCGGAGTTCTGTCGAGCGGAGTCTTACTGCCTGACTGATACTGCCTGACTGACAGACTGACTCACTGACTGACTGATACTGACTGACTGACTCACTGACTGACCGAGACTGACTGACTAACTGCCTGACTGACTGAGACTGGACTGACTGACTGACTGACTGACTGACTGACTGACTGACTGACTAACTGACTGACTGAGACTGACTGACTGACTGCTTGACTCTCTGACTGGCTATTTCACTGACTGACTGAATGACTAAATGACTGACTGACACTGACTGACTGACTGCTTGACTACCTGACTGACTGCTTGACTGACTAACTGACTGGACAGGACTGACCGACTGACTGACTGACAGACTGACTGAATAAGGATGACTGACAGACTGACTGAATAAGGCTGACTGACTGACTGACTGACAGACTGACTGAATAAGGCTGACCGACTGACTGACTGCCTGACTGACTGAATGACTGAATGACTGACTGACTGACTGACCGAGACTGACTGACTGACTGACTGAGACTGGACTGGACTGACTGACTGACTGACTGCTTTAGTGACTAACTGACTGCACAGGACTGACCGACTGACTGACTGACTGACTGCCTGACTGACTGACTGACTGAATGACTGACTGACTGAGACTAAATGACTGACTGCTTGACTGACTGGCTGAAGGACTAACTGACTGACTGAGTGACTGACTGACTGGACTGACTGACTGAGACTGAATGACTGAGTGCTTGACTGATTGACTGTCAGACTGACTGACTGACTTCGCAAAAGGGAAAAATAAAAAAAAAAGAATTATAAAATTAGAAAAAAATATTTGCATTTAAGATTTCCTTTCCGGCTGGGATTTGAACCCAGGGCGACACTCATGGAAGCCCAACGCTCTCGCCAATATACTATCGGATCTCTGTTGATCGGTGTCTTAATTATAATAAAAACAAAAAATGCACCTTAGTAATTATTGATCTAAAATCTTTGAAATCTAAAGGTCGAATGATTAAACTGACTCAGAATTTTCTTCCGTACATAAATAATCCATATTTGCAAAAGAAAGAAATTGAAAAAAAAAAAGAATCTTCAAATTAGAAGAGAAATATATACATGTAAGATTTTCGTTCCGGCCGGGACTCGAACCCAGTACCACGCTTTTGGAACCCAACGGTCTAGCCATTAGGCTATCGGAGCTCTGTCGATGGAAGTCTTAAATATAATAAAAACAAAAAATGCACCTTGGTAATTATTGATTCAAACACTTTGAAATTTACAGGTCGAATAATTAAACTGACTCAGAATTTTTCTCCCTACATAAATAATCAATATTCGCAAAAGAGAAAAATTAAAAAAAAAAGAAGAAGAAATTTCAAATTAGAAACTAAAAGTATACATTGAAGATTTTCGTTCAGGCTGGGACTCGAACCCAGGGCCACTCGCTTGGAAGCCAAACACTCTAGCCATTAGTCTATGGGAGCTCTGTCGGTGGGAGTTTTAAATATAATAAAAACAAAAAATGCACCTTGGTAATTGTTTATTTAAACACTTTGAAATCTTTGTGTCGAAAAATTAAACTGACTCAGAATTTTCTTCCCTACATAAATAATCAATAATTGCAAAGGAAAGAAATTGAAAAAAAAAAGAATTTTCAAATTAGAAAAGAAATATATACATTGAAGATATTCGCTCCGGCTGGGACTCGAACCCAGGCCACTCGCTTGGAAGACCAGCGGTCTAGCCATTAGGCTATCGGAGTTCTGTCGAGCGGAGTCTTACTGCCTGACTGATACTGCCTGACTGACAGACTGACTCACTGACTGACTGATACTGACTGACTGACTCACTGACTGACCGAGACTGACTGACTAACTGCCTGACTGACTGAGACTGGACTGACTGACTGACTGACTGACTGACTGACTAACTGACTGACTGAGACTGACTGACTGACTGCTTGACTCTCTGACTGGCTATTTCACTGACTGACTGAATGACTAAATGACTGACTGACACTGACTGACTGACTGCTTGACTACCTGACTGACTGCTTGACTGACTAACTGACTGGACAGGACTGACCGACTGACTGACTGCCTGACTGACTGACTGACTAAATGACTGACTGACTGACTGACCGAGACTGACTGACTGACTGACTGAGACTAGACTGGACTGACTGACTGACTGACTGACTGAGACTGACTGACTGCTTTAGTGACTAACTGACTGCACAGGACTGACCGACTGACTGACTGACTGACTGCCTGACTGACTGACTGACTGAGTGACTGACTGACTGACTGAATGACTGACTGACTGAGACTAAATGACTGACTGCTTGACTGACTGGCTGAATTACTAACTGACTGACTGAGTGACTGACTGACTGGACTGACTGACTGAGACTGAATGACTGAGTGCTTGACTGATTGACTGTCAGACTGACTGACTGACTTCGCAAAAGGGAAAAATAAAAAAAAAAGAATTATAAAATTAGAAAAAAATATTTGCATTTAAGATTTCCTTTCCGGCCGGGACTCGAACCCAGTACCACGCGCTACGAACCCAACGGTGTAGCCATTAGGCTATCGGAGCTCTGTCGATGGAAGTCTTAAATATAATAAAAACAAAAAATGCACCTTGGTAATTATTGATTCAAACACTTTGAAATTTACAGGTCGAATAATTAAACTGACTCAGAATTTTTCTCCCTACATAAATAATCAATATTCGCAAAAGAGAAAAATTAAAAAAAAAGAAGAAGAAATTTCAAATTAGAAACTAAAAGTATACATTGAAGATTTTCGTTCAGGCTGGGATTCGAACCCAGGGCCACTCGCTTGGAAGCCTAACACTCTAGCTATTAGTCTATGGGAGCTCTGTCGGTGGGAGTTTTAAATATAATAAAAACAAAAAATGCACCTTGGTAATTGTTTATTTAAACACTTTGAAATCTTCGTGTCGAAAAATTAAACTGACTCAGAATTTTCTTCCCTACATAAATAAACAATAATTGCAAAGGAAAGAAATTGAAAAAAAAAAATTTTTCAAATTAGAAAAGAAATATATACATTGAAGATATTCGCTCCGGCTGGGACTCGAACCCAGGCCACTCGCTTGGAAGACCAGCGGTCTAGCCATTAGGCTATCGGAGTTCTGTCGAGCGGAGTCTTACTGCCTGACTGATACTGCCTGACTGACAGACTGACTCACTGACTGACTGATACTGACTGACTGACTCACTGACTGACCGAGACTGACTGACTAACTGCCTGACTGACTGAGACTGGACTGACTGACTGACTGACTGACTGACTGACTGACTGACTGACTGACTAACTGACTGACTGAGACTGACTGACTGACTGCTTGACTCTCTGACTGGCTATTTCACTGACTGACTGAATGACTAAATGACTGACTGACACTGACTGACTGACTGCTTGACTACCTGACTGACTGCTTGACTGACTAACTGACTGGACAGGACTGACCGACTGACTGACTGACAGACTGACTGAATAAGGATGACTGACAGACTGACTGAATAAGGCTGACTGACTGACTGACTGAGAGACTGACTGAATAAGGCTGACCGACTGACTGACTGCCTGACTGACTGAATGACTGAATGACTGACTGACTGACTGACCGAGACTGACTGACTGACTGACTGAGACTGGACTGGACTGACTGACTGACTGACTGAGACTGACTGACTGCTTTAGTGACTAACTGACTGCACAGGACTGACCGACTGACTGACTGACTGACTGCCTGACAGACTGACTGACTGAATGACTGACTGACTGAGACTAAATGACTGACTGCTTGACTGACTGGCTGAAGGACTAACTGACTGCACAGGACTGACCGACTGACTGACTGACTGACTGCCTGACTGACTGACTGACTGAATGACTGACTGACTGAGACTAAATGACTGACTGCTTGACTGACTGGCTGAAGGACTAACTGTTTGACTGAGTGACTGACTGACTGGACTGACTGACTGAGACTGAATGACTGAGTGCTTGACTGATTGACTGTCAGACTGACTGACTGACTTCGCAAAAGGGAAAAATAAAAAAAAAAGAATTATAAAATTAGAAAAAAATATTTGCATTTAAGATTTCCTTTCCGGCTGGGATTTGAACCCAGGGCGACACTCATGGAAGCCCAACGCTCTCGCCAATATACTATCGGATCTCTGTTGATCGGTGTCTTAATTATAATAAAAACAAAAAATGCACCTTAGTAATTATTGATCTAAAATCTTTGAAATCTAAAGGTCGAATGATTAAACTGACTCAGAATTTTCTTCCGTACATAAATAATCCATATTTGCAAAAGAAAGAAATTGAAAAAAAAAAAAGAATCTTCAAATTAGAAGAGAAATATATACATGTAAGATTTTCGTTCCGGCCGGGACTCGAACCCAGTACCACGCTTTTGGAACCCAACGGTCTAGCCATTAGGCTATCGGAGCTCTGTCGATGGAAGTCTTAAATATAATAAAAACAAAAAATGCACCTTGGTAATTATTGATTCAAACACTTTGAAATTTACAGGTCGAATAATTAAACTGACTCAGAATTTTTCTCCCTACATAAATAATCAATATTCGCAAAAGAGAAAAATTAAAAAAAAAAGAAGAAGAAATTTCAAATTAGAAACTAAAAGTATACATTGAAGATTTTCGTTCAGGCTGGGACTCGAACCCAGGGCCACTCGCTTGGAAGCCTAACACTCTAGCCATTAGTCTATGGGAGCTCTGTCGGTGGGAGTTTTAAATATAATAAAAACAAAAAATGCACCTTGGTAATTGTTTATTTAAACACTTTGAAATCTTTGTGTCAGAATTTTCTTCCCTACATAAATAATCAATAATTGCAAAGGAAAGAAATTGAAAAAAAAAAGAATTTTCAAATTAGAAAAGAAATATATACATTGAAGATATTCGCTCCGGCTGGGACTCGAACCCAGGCCACTCGCTTGGAAGACCAGCGGTCTAGCCATTAGGCTATCGGAGTTCTGTCGAGCGGAGTCTTACTGCCTGACTGATACTGCCTGACTGACAGACTGACTCACTGACTGACTGATACTGACTGACTGACTCACTGACTGACCGAGACTGACTGACTAACTGCCTGACTGACTGAGACTGGACTGACTGACTGACTGACTGACTGACTGACTAACTGACTGACTGAGACTGACTGACTGACTGCTTGACTCTCTTACTGGCTATTTCACTGACTGACTGAATGACTAAATGACTGACTGACTGCTTGACTACCTGACTGACTGCTTGACCGACTAACTGACTGGACAGGACTGACCGACTGACTGACTGACCGACTGACTGACTGACAGACTGACTGAATAAGGATGACTGACAGACTGACTGAATAAGGCTGACTGACTGACTGACTGACAGACTGACTGAATAAGGCTGACCGACTGACTGACTGCCTGACTGACTGACTGACTGAATGACTGACTGACTGACTGACCGAGACTGACTGACTGACTGACTGAGACTGGACTGGACTGACTGACTGACTGACTGAGACTGACTGACTGCTTTAGTGACTAACTGACTGCACAGGACTGACCGACTGACTGACTGACTGACTGCCTGACTGACTGACTGACTGAATGACTGACTGACTGAGACTAAATGACTGACTGCTTGACTGACTGGCTGAAGGACTAACTGACTGACTGAGTGACTGACTGACTGGACTGACTGACCGAGACTGAATGACTGAGTGCTTGAATGATTGACTGTCAGACTGACTGACTGACTTCGCAAAAGGGAAAAATAAAAAAAAAGAATTATAAAATTAGAAAAAAATATTTGCATTTAAGATTTCCTTTCCGGCCGGGACTCGAACCCAGTACCACGCGCTAGGAACCCAACGGTCTAGCCATTAGGCTATCGGAGCTCTGTCGATGGAAGTCTTAAATATAATAAAAACAAAAAATGCACCTTTTTAATTATTGATTCAAACACTTTGAAATTTACAGGTCGAATAATTAAACTGACTCAGATTTTTTCTCCCTACATAAATAATCAATATTCGCAAAAGAGAAAAATTAAAAAAAAAAAAGAAGAAGAAATTTCAAATTAAAAACTAAAAGTATACATTGAAGATATTCGCTCCGGCTTGGACTCGAACCCAGGCCACTCGCTTGGAAGACCAGCGGTCTAGCCATTAGGCTATCGGAGTTCTGTCGAGCGGAGTCTTACTGCCTGACTGATACTGCCTGACTGACAGACTGACTCACTGACTGACTGATACTGACTGACTGACTCACTGACTGACCGAGACTGACTGACTAACTGTCTGACTGACTGAGACTGGACTGAATGACTGACTGACTGACTGACTCTCTGACTGGCTATTTCACTGACTGACTGAATGACTAAATGACTGACTGACACTGACTGACTGACTGCTTGACTGACTAACTGACTGGACAGGACTGACCGACTGACTGACTGACAGACTGACAGAATAAGGATGACTGACAGACTGACTGAATAAGGCTGACTGACTGACTGACTGACAGACTGACTGAATAAGGCTGACCGACTGACTGACTGCCTGACTGACTGACTGACTGAATGACTGACTGACTGACTGACCGAGACTGACTGACTGAGACTGGACTGGACTGACTGACTGACTGACTGACTGAGACTGACTGACTGCTTTAGTGACTAACTGACTGCACAGGACTGACCGACTGACTGACTGACTGACTGCCTGACTGACTGACTGACTGAATGACTGACTGACTGAGACTAAATGACTGACTGCTTGACTGACTGGCTGAAGGACTAACTGACTGACTGAGTGACTGACTGACTGGACTGACTGACTGAGACTGAATGACTGAGTGCTTGACTGATTGACTGTCAGACTGACTGACTGACTTCGCAAAAGGGAAAAATAAAAAAAAAAGAATTATAAAATTAGAAAAAAATATTTGCATTTAAGATTTCCTTTCCGGCTGGGATTTGAACCCAGGGCGACACTCATGGAAGCCCAACGCTCTCGCCAATATACTATCGGATCTCTGTTGATCGGTGTCTTAATTATAATAAAAACAAAAAATGCACCTTAGTAATTATTGATCTAAAATCTTTGAAATCTAAAGGTCGAATGATTAAACTGACTCAGAATTTTCTTCCGTACATAAATAATCCATATTTGCAAAAGAAAGAATTTGAAAAAAAAAAGAATCTTCAAATTAGAAGAGAAATATATACATGGAAGATTTTCGTTCCGGCCGGGACTCGAACCCAGTACCACGCGCTTGTAACCCAACGGTCTAGCCATTAGGCTATCGGAGCTCTGTCGATGGAAGTCTTAAATATAATAAAAACAAAAAATGCACCTTGGTAATTATTGATTCAAACACTTTGAAATTTACAGGTCGAATAATTAAACTGACTCAGAATTTTTCTCCCTACATAAATAATCAATATTCGCAAAAGAGAAAAATTAAAAAAAAAAGAAGAAGAAATTTCAAATTAGAAACTAAAAGTATACATTGAAGATTTTCGTTCAGGCTGGAACTCGAACCCAGGGCCACTCGCTTGGAAGCCTAACACTCCAGCCATTAGTCTATGGGAGCTCTGTCGGTGGGAGTTTTAAATATAATAAAAACAAAAAATGCACCTTGGTAATTGTTTATTTAAACACTTTGAAATCTTCGTGTCGAAAAATTAAACTGACTCAGAATTTTCTTCCCTACATAAATAATCAATAATTGCAAAGGAAAGAAATTGAAAAAAAAAAGAATTTTCAAATTAGAAAAGAAATATATACATTGAAGATATTCGCTCCGGCTGGGACTCGAACCCAGGCAACTCGCTTGGAAGACCAGCGGTCTAGCCATTAGGCTATCGGAGTTCTGTCGAGCGGAGTCTTACTGCCTGACTGATACTGCCTGACTGACAGACTGACTCACTGACTGACTGATACTGACTGACTAACTGCCTGACTGACTGAGACTGGACTGACTGACTGACTGACTGACTGACTGACTAACTGACTGACTGAGACTGACTGACTGACTGCTTGACTCTCTGACTGGCTATTTCACTGACTGACTGAATGACTAAATGACTGACTGACACTGACTGACTGACTGCTTGACTACCTGACTGACTGCTTGACTGACTAACTGACTGGACAGGACTGACCGACTGACTGACTGACAGACTGACTGAATAAGGATGACTGACAGACTGACTGAATAAGGCTGACTGACTGACTGACTGACAGACCGACTGAATAAGGCTGACCGACTGACTGACTGCCTGACTGACTGACTGACTGAATGACTGACTGACTGACTGACCGAGACTGACTGACTGACTGCCTGAGACTGGACTGGACTGACTGACTGACTGACTGACTGAGACTGACTGACTGCTTTAGTGACTAACTGACTGCACAGGACTGACCGACTGACTGACTGCCTGACTGACTGAATGACTGACTGACTGAGACTAAATGACTGACTGCTTGACTGACTGGCTGAAGGACTAACTGACTGACTGAGTGACTGACTGACTGGACTGACTGACTCAGACTGAATGACTGAGTGCTTGACTGATTGACTGTCAGACTGACTGACTGACTTCGCAAAAGGGAAAAATAAAAAAAAAGAATTATAAAATTAGAAAAAAATATTTGCATTTAAGATTTCCTTTCCGGCCGGGACTCGAACCCAGTACCACGCGCTAGGAACCCAACGGTCTAGCCATTAGGCTATCGGAGCTCTGTCGATGGAAGTCTTAAATATAATAAAAACAAAAAATGCACCTTGGTAATTATTGATTCAAACACTTTGAAATTTACAGGTCGAATAATTAAACTGACTCAGAATTTTTCTCCCTACATAAATAATCAATATTCGCAAAAGAGAAAAATTAAAAAAAAAAAAGAAGAAGAAATTTCAAATTAGAAACTAAAAGTATACATTGAAGATTTTCGTTCAGGCTGGGACTCGAACCCAGGGCCACTCGCTTGGAAGCCTAACACTCTAGCCATTAGTCTATGGGAGCTCTGTCGGTGGGAGTTTTAAATATAATAAAAACAAAAAATGCACCTTGGTAATTGTTTATTTAAACACTTTGAAATCTTTGTGTCGAAAAATTAAACTGACTCAGAATTTTCTTCCCTACATAAATAATCAATAAGTGCAAAGGAAAGAAATTGAAAAAAAAAGAATTTTCAAATTAGAAAAGAAATATATACATTGAAGATATTCGCTTCGGCTGGGACTCGAACCCAGGCCACTCGCTTGGAAGACCAGCGGTCTACCCATTAGGCTATCGGAGTTCTGTCGAGCGGAGTCTTACTGCCTGACTGATACTGCCTGACTGACAGACTGACTCACTGACTGACTGATACTGACTGACTGACTCACTGACTGACCGAGACTGACTGACTAACTGCCTGACTGACTGAGACTGGACTGACTGACTGACTGACTGACTGACTGACTAACTGACTGACTGAGACTGACTGACTGACTGCTTGACTCTCTGACTGGCTATTTCACTGACTGACTGAATGACTAAATGACTGACTGACACTGACTGACTGACTGCTTGACTACCTGAATGACTGCTTGACTGACTAACTGACTGCACAGGACTGACCGACTGACTGACTGACAGACTGACTGAATAAGGATGACTGACAGACTGACTGAATAAGGCTGACTGACTGACTGACTGACAGACTGACTGAATAAGGCTGACCGACTGACTGACTGCCTGACTGACTGACTGAATGACTGACTGACTGACTGACCGAGACTGACTGACTGACTGCCTGAGACTGGACTGGACTGACTGACTGACTGACTGACTGACTGAGACTGACTGACTGCTTTAGTGACTAACTGACTGCACAGGACTGACCGACTGACTGACTGCCTGACTGACTGAATGACTGACTGACTGAGACTAAATGACTGACTGACTGAGACTAAATGACTGACTGCTTGACTGACTGGCTGAAGGACTAACTGACTGACTGAGTGACTGACTGACTGGACTGACTGACTGAGACTGAATGACTGAGTGCTTGACTGATTGACTGTCAGACTGACTGACTGACTTCGCAAAAGGGAAAAATAAAAAAAAGAATTAGAAAATTAGAAAAAAATATTTGCATTTAAGATTTCCTTTCCGGCTGGGATTTGAACCCAGGGCGACACTCATGGAAGCCCAACGCTCTCGCCAATATACTATCGGATCTCTGTTGATCGGTGTCTTAATTATAATAAAAACAAAAAATGCACCTTAGTAATTATTGATGTAAAATCTTTGAAATCTAAAGGTCGAATGATTAAACTGACTCAGAATTTTCTTCCGTACATAAATAATCCATATTTGCAAAAGAAAGAAATTGAAAAAAAAAAGAATCTTCAAATTAGAAGAGAAATATATACATGGAAGATTTTCGTTCCGGCCGGGACTCGAACCCAGTACCACGCGCTTGGAACCCAACGGTCTAGCCATTAGGCTATAGGAGCTCTGTCGATGGAAGTCTTAAATATAATAAAAACAAAAAATGCACCTAGGTAATTATTGATTCAAACACTTTGAAATTTACAGGTCGAATAATTAAACTGACTCAGAATTTTTCTCCCTACATAAATAATCAATATTCGCAAAAGAGAAAAATTTAAAAAAAAGAAGAAGAAATTTCAAATTAGAAACTAAACGTATACATTGAAGATTTTCGTTCAGGCTGGGACTCGAACCCAGGGCCACTCGCTTGGAAGCCTAACACTCTAGCCATTAGTCTATGGGAGCTCTGTCGGTGGGAGTTTTAAATATAATAAAAACAAAAAATGCACCTTGGTAATTGTTTATTTAAACACTTTGAAATCTTCGTGTCGAAAAATTAAACTGACTCAGAATTTTCTTCCCTACATAAATAATCAATAATTGCAAAGGAAAGAAATTGAAAAAAAAAAAGAATTTTCAAATTAGAAAAGAAATATATACATTGAAGATATTCGATCCGGCTGGGACTCGAACCCAGGCCACTCGCTTGGAAGACCAGCGGTCTAGCCATTAGGCTATCGGAGTTCTGTCGAGCGGAGTCTTACTGCCTGACTGATACTGCCTGACTGACAGACTGACTCACTGACTGACTGATACTGACTGACTGACTCACTGACTGACCGAGACTGACTGACTAACTGCCTGACTGACTGAGACTGGACTGACTGACTGACTGACTGACTGACTGACTAACTGACTGACTGAGACTGACTGACTGACTGCTTGACTCTCTGACTGGCTATTTCACTGACTGACTGAATGACTAAATGACTGACTGACACTGACTGACTGACTGCTTGACTACCTGAATGACTGCTTGACTGACTAACTGACTGCACAGGACTGACCGACTGACTGACTGACAGACTGACTGAATAAGGATGACTGACAGACTGACTGAATAAGGCTGACTGACTGACTGACTGACTGAATAAGGCTGACCGAATGACTGACTGCCTGACTGACTGCCTGACTGACTGACTGACTGAATGACTGACTGACTGACTGACCGAGACTGACTGACTGACTGCCTGAGACTGGACTGGACTGACTGACTGACTGACTGACTGCTTTAGTGACTAACTGACTGCACAGGACTGACCGACTGACTGACTGCCTGACTGACTGAATGACTGACTGACTGAGACTAAATGACTGACTGCTTGACTGACTGGCTGAAGGACTAACTGACTGACTGAGTGACTGACTGACTGGACTGACTGACTGAGACTGAATGACTGAGTGCTTGACTGATTGACTGTCAGACTGACTGACTGACTTCGCAAAAGGGAAAAATAAAAAAAAGAATTAGAAAAAAATATTTGCATTTAAGATTTCCTTTCCGGCTGGGATTTGAACCCAGGGCGACACTCATGGAAGCCCAACGCTCTCGCCAATATACTATCGGATCTCTGTTGATCGGTGTCTTAATTATAATAAAAACAAAAAATGCACCTTAGTAATTATTGATGTAAAATCTTTGAAATCTAAAGGTCGAATGATTAAACTGACTCAGAATTTTCTTCCGTACATAAATAATCCATATTTGCAAAAGAAAGAAATTGAAAAAAAAAGAATCTTCAAATTAGAAGAGAAATATATACATGGAAGATTTTCGTTCCGGCCGGGACTCGAACCCAGTACCACGCGCTTGGAACCCAACGGTCTAGCCATTAGGCTATAGGAGCTCTGTCGATGGAAGTCTTAAATATAATAAAAACAAAAAATGCACCTAGGTAATTATTGATTCAAACACTTTGAAATTTACAGGTCGAATAATTAAACTGACTCAGAATTTTTCTCCCTACATAAATAATCAATATTCGCAAAAGAGAAAAATTTAAAAAAAAAGAAGAAGAAATTTCAAATTAGAAACTAAACGTATACATTGATTTTCGTTCAGGCTGGGACTCGAACCCAGGGCCACTCGCTTGGAAGCCTAACACTCTAGCCATTAGTCTATGGGAGCTCTGTCGGTGGGAGTTTTAAATATAATAAAAACAAAAAATGCACCTTGGTAATTGTTTATTTAAACACTTTGAAATCTTAGTGTCGAAAAATTAAACTGACTCAGAATTTTCTTCCCTACATAAATAATCAATAATTGCAAAGGAAAGAAATTGAAAAAAAAAAAGAATTTTAAATTAGAAAAGAAATATATACATTGAAGATATTCGATCCGGCTGGGACTCGAACCCAGGCCACTCGCTTGGAAGACCAGCGGTCTAGCCATTAGGCTATCGGAGTTCTGTCGAGCGGAGTCTTACTGCCTGACTGATACTGCCTGACTGACAGACTGCCTGACTGACAGACTGACTCACTGACTGACTGATACTGACTGACTGACTCACTGACTGACCGAGACTGACTGAATAACTGCCTGACTGACTGAGACTGGACTGACTGACTGACTGACTGACTGACTAACTGACTGACTGAGACTGACTGACTGACTGCTTGACTCTCTGACTGGCTATTTCACTGACTGACTGAATGACTAAATGACTGACTGACACTGACTGACTGACTGCTTGACTACCTGACTGACTGCTTGACTGACTAACTGACTGGACAGGACTGACCGACTGACTGACTGACAGACTGACTGAATAAGGATGACTGACAGACTGACTGAATAAGGCTGACTGACTGACTGACTGACAGACTGACTGAATAAGGCTGACCGACTGACTGACTGCCTGACTGACTGACTGACTGAATGACTGACTGACTGACTGACCGAGACTGACTGACTGAGACTGGACTGGACTGACTGACTGACTGACTGACTGAGACTGACTGACTGCTTTAGTGACTAACTGACTGCACAGGACTGACCGACTGACTGACTGACTGACTGCCTGACTGACTGAATGACTGACTGACTGAGACTAAATGACTGACTGCTTGACTGACTGGCTGAAGGACTAACTGACTGACTGAGTGACTGACTGACTGGACTGACTGACTGAGACTGAATGACTGACTGCTTGACTGATTGACTGTCAGAATGACTGACTGACTTCGCAAAAGGGAAAAATAAAAAAAAAAAGAATTATAAAATTAGAAAAAAATATTTGCATTTAAGATTTCCTTTCCGGCCGGGACTCGAACCCAGGCCACTCGCTTGGAAGACCAGCGGTCTAGCCATTAGGCTATCGGAGTTCTGTCGAGCGGAGTCTTACTGCCTGACTGATACTGCCTGACTGACAGACTGACTCACTGACTGACTGATACTGACTGACTGACTCACTGACTGACCGAGACTGACTGACTAACTGCCTGACTGACTGAGACTGGACTGACTGACTGACTGACTAACTGACTGACTGAGACTGACTGACTGACTGCTTGACTCTCTGACTGGCTATTTCACTGACTGACTGACACTGACTGACTGACTGCTTGACTACCTGACTGACTGCTTGACTACCTGACTGACTGGACAGGACTGACCGACTGACTGACTGACAGACTGACTGAATAAGGATGACTGACAGACTGACTGAATAAGGATGACTGACAGACTGACTGACAGACTGACTGAATAAGGCTGACCGACTGACTGACTGCCTGACTGACTGACTGACTGAATGACTGACTGACTGACTGACCGAGACTGACTGACTGACTGACTGAGACTGGACTGGACTGACTGACTGACTGAGACTGACTGACTGCTTTAGTGACTAACTGACTGCACAGGACTGACGGACTGACTGACTGACTGACTGACTGAGTGACTGAATGACTGACTGACTGAGACTAAATGACTGACTGCTTGACTGACTGGCTGAAGGACTAACTGACTGACTGAGTGACTGACTGACTGGACTGACTGACTGAGACTGAATGACTGAGTGCTTGACTGATTGACTGTCAGACTGACTGACTGACTTCGCAAAAGGGAAAAATAAAAAAAAAGAATTATAAAATTAGAAAAAAATATTTGCATTTAAGATTTCCTTTCCGGCTGGGATTTGAACCCAGGGCGACACTCATGGAAGCCCAACGCTCTCGCCAATATACTATCGGATCTCTGTTGATCGGTGTCTTAAATATAATAAAAACAAAAAATGCACCTTAGTAATTATTGATCTAAAATCTTTGAAATCTAAAGGTCGAATGATTAAACTGACTCAGAATTTTCTTCCGAACATAAATAATCCATATTTGCAAAAGAAAGAAATTGAAAAAAAAAAAGAATCTTCAAATTAGAAGAGAAATATATACATGGAAGATTTTCGTTCCGGCCGGGACTCGAACCCAGTACCACGCGCTTGGAACCCAACGGTTTAGCCATTTGGCTATCGGAGCTCTGTCGATGGAAGTCTTAAATATAATAAAAACAAAAAATGCACCTTGGTAATTATTGATTCAAACACTTTGAAATTTACAGGTCGAATAATTAAACTGACTCAGAATTTTTCTCCCTACATAAATAATCAATATTCGCAAAAGAGAAAAATTAAAAAAAAAAGAAGAAGAAATTTCAAATTAGAAACTAAAAGTATACATTGAAGATTTTCGTTCAGGCTGGGACTCGAACCCAGGGCCACTCGCTTGGAAGCCTAACACTCTAGCCATTAGTCTATGGGAGCTCTGTCGGTGGGAGTTTTAAATATAATAAAAACAAAAAATGCACCTTGGTAATTGTTTATTTAAACACTTTGAAATCTTTGTGTCGAAAAATTAAACTGACTCAGAATTTTCTTCCCTACATAAATAATCAATAATTGCAAAGGAAAGAAATTGAAAAAAAAAAGAATTTTCAAATTAGAAAAGAAATATATACATTGAAGATATTCGCTTCGGCTGGGACTCGAACCCAGGCCACTCGCTTGGAAGACCAGCGGTCTAGCCATTAGGCTATCGGAGTTCTGTCGAGCGGAGTCTTACTGCCTGACTGATACTGCCTGACTGACAGACTGACTCACTGACTGACTGATACTGACTGACTGACTCACTGACTGACCGAGACTGACTGACTAACTGCCTGACTGACTGAGACTGAACTGACTGACTGACTGACTGACTGACTGACTAACTGACTGACTGAGACTGACTGACTGACTGCTTGACTCTCTGACTGGCTATTTCACTGACTGACTGAATGACTAAATGACTGACTGACACTGACTGACTGACTGCTTGACTACCTGAATGACTGCTTGACTGACTAACTGACTGGACAGGACTGACCGACTGACTGACTGACAGACTGACTGAATAAGGATGACTGACAGACTGACTGAATAAGGCTGACTGACTGACTGACTGACAGACTGACTGAATAAGGCTGACCGACTGACTGACTGCCTGACTGACTGACTGACTGACTGAACGAGACTGACTGACTGACTGACTGACTGAGACTGGACTGGACTGACTGACTGACTGACTGACTTAGACTGACTGACTGCTTTAGTGACTAACTGACTGCACAGGACTGACCGACTGACTGACTGACTGACTGACTGAGTGACTGAATGACTGACTGACTGAGACTAAATGACTGACTGCTTGACTGACTGGCTGAAGGACTAACTGACTGACTGAGTGCTTGACTGATTGACTGTCAGACTGACTGACTGACTTCGCAAAAGGGAAAAATAAAAAAAAAAGAATTATAAAATTAGAAAAAAATATTTGCATTTAAGATTTCCTTTCCGGCTGGGATTTGAACCCAGGGCGACTCATGGAAGCCCAACGCTCTCGCCAATATACTATCGGATCTCTGTTGATCGGTGTCTTAATTATAATAAAAACAAAAAATGCACCTTAGTAATTATTGATCTAAAATCTTTGAAATCTAAAGGTCGAATGATTAAACTGACTCAGAATTTTCTTCCGTACATAAATAATCCATATTTGCAAAAGAAAGAAATTGAAAAAAAAAGAATCTTCAAATTAGAAGATAAATATTAACATGGAAGATTTTCGTTCCGGCCGGTACTCGAACCCAGTACCACGCGCTTGGAACCCAACGGTCTAGCCATTTGGCTATCGGAGCTCTGTCGATGGAAGTCTTAAATATAATGAAAACAAAAAATGCACCTTGGTAATTATTGATTCAAACACTTTGAAATTTAAAGGTCGAATAATTAAACTGACTCAGAATTTTTCTCCCTACATAAATAATCAATATTCGCAAAAGAGAAAAATTAAAAAAAAAAGAAGAAGAAATTTCAAATTAGAAACTAAAAGTATACATTGAAGATTTTCGTTCAGGCTGGGACTCGAACCCAGGGCCACTCGCTTGGAAGCCTAACACTCTAGCCATTAGTCTATGGGAGCTCTGTCGGTGGGAGTTTTAAATATAATAAAAACAAAAAATGCACCTTGGTAATTGTTTATTTAAACACTTTGAAATCTTTGTGTCGAAAAATTAAACTGACTCAGAATTTTCTTCCCTACATAAATAATCAATAATTGCAAAGGAAAGAAATTGAAAAAAAAAAAGAATTTTCAAATTAGAAAAGAAATATATACATTGAAGATATTCGCTCCGGCTGGGACTCGAACCCAGGCCACTCGCTTGGAAGACCAGCGGTCTAGCCATTAGGCTATCGGAGTTCTGTCGAGCGGAGTCTTACTGCCTGACTGATACTGCCTGACTGACAGACTGACTCACTGACTGACTGATACTGACTGACTGACTCACTGACTGACAGAGACTGACTGACTAACTGCCTGACTGAGACTGACTGACTGACTGCTTGACTCTCTGACTGGCGATTTCACTGACTGACTGAATGACTAAATGACTGACTGACACTGACTGACTGACTGCTTGACTACCTGACTGACTGCTTGACTGACTAACTGACTGGACAGGACTGACCGACTGACTGACTGACAGACTGACTGAATAAGGATGACTGACAGACTGACTGAATAAGGCTGACTGACTGACTGACTGGCAGACTGACTGAATAAGGCTGACCGACTGACTGACTGCCTGACTGACTGCCTGACTGACTGACTGACTGAATGACTGTCTGACTGACTGACCGAGACTGACTGACTGACTGACTAAGACTGGACTGGACTGACTGACTGACTGACTGACTGAGACTGACTGACTGCTTTAGTGACTAACTGACTGCACAGGACTGACCGACTGACTGACTGACTGACTGCCTGACTGACTGACTGACTGAATGACTGACTGACTGAGACTAAATGACTGACTGCTTGACTGACTGGCTGAAGGACTAACTGACTGACTGAGTGACTGACTGACTGGACTGACTGACTGAGACTGAATGACTGAGTGCTTGACTGATTGACTGTCAGACTGACTGACTGACTTCGCAAAAGGGAAAAATAAAAAAAAAAGAATTATAAAATTAGAAAAAAATATTTGCATTTACGATTTCCTTTCCGTCCGGGACTCGAACCCAGTACCACGCGCTAGAAACCCAACGGTCTAGCCATTAGGCTATCGGAGCTCTGTCGATGGAAGTCTTAAATATAATAAAAACAAAAAATGCACCTTGGTAATTATTGATTCAAACACTTTGAAATTTACAGGTCGAATAATTAAACTGACTCAGAATTTTTCTCCCTACATAAATAATCAATATTCGCAAAAGAGAAAAAATAAAAAAAAAGAAGAAGAAGAAATTTCAAATTAGAAACTAAAAGTATACATTGAAGATTTTCGTTCAGGCTGGGACTCGCACCCAGGGCCACTCGCTTGGAAGCCTAACACTCTAGCCATTAGTCTATGGGAGCTCTGTCGGTGGGAGTTTTAAATATAATAAAAACAAAAAATGCACCTTGGTAATTGTTTATTTAAACACTTTGAAATCTTCGTGTCGAAAAATTAAACTGACTCAGAATTTTCTTCCCTACATAAATAATCAATAATTGCAAAGGAAAGAAATTGAAAAAAAAAAAAAGAATTTTCAAATTAGAAAAGAAATATATACATTGAAGATATTCGCTCCGGCTGGGACTCGAACCCAGGCCACTCGCTTCGAAGACCAGCGGTCTAGCCATTAGGCTATCGGAGTTCTGTCGAGCGGAGTCTTACTGCCTGACTGATACTGCCTGACTGACAGACTGACTCACTGACTGACTGATACTGACTGACTGACTCACTGACTGACCGAGACTGACTGACTAACTGCCTGACTGACTGAGACTGGACTGACTGACTGACTGACTGACTGACTGACTAACTGACTGACTGAGGCTGACTGACTGACTGCTTGACTCTCTGACTGGCTATTTCACTGACTGACTGAATGACTAAATGACTGACTGACACTGACTGAGTGACTGCTTGACTACCTGACTGACTGCTTGACTGACTAACTGACTGGACAGGACTGACCGACTGACTGACTGACAGACTGACTGAATAAGGATGACTGACAGACTGACTGAATAAGGCTGACTGACTGACTGACTGACAGACTGACTGAATAAGGCTGACCGACTGACTGACTGCCTGACTGACTGACTGACTGAATGACTGACTGACTGACTGACCGAGACTGACTGACTGACTGACTGAGACTGGACTGGACTGACTGACTGACTGACTGACTGAGACTGACTGACTGCTTTAGTGACTAACTGACTGCACAGGACTGACCGACTGACTGACTGACTGACTGACTGACTGACTGAATGACTGACTGACTGAGACTAAATGACTGACTGCTTGACTGACTGGCTGAAGGACTAACTGACTGACTGAGTGACTGACTGACTGGACTGACTGACTGAGACTGAATGAGTGAGTGCTTGACTGATTGACTGTCAGACTGACTGACTGACTTCGCAAAAGGGAAAAATAAAAAAAAAAGAATTATAAAATTAGAAAAAAATATTTGCATTTAAGATTTCCTTTCCGGCTGGGATTTGAACCCAGGGCGACACTCATGGAAGCCCAACGCTCTCGCCAATATACTATCGGATCTCTGTTGATCGGTGTCTTAATTATAATAAAAACAAAAAATGCACCTTAGTAATTATTGATCTAAAATCTTTGAAATCTAAAGGTCGAATGATTAAACTGACTCAGAATTTTCTTCCGTACATAAATAATCCATATTTGCAAAAGAAAGAAATTGAAAAAAAAAGAATCTTCAAATTAGAAGAGAAATATATACATGGAAGATTTTTGTTCCTGCCGGGACTCGAATCCAGTACCACGCGCTTGGAACCCAACGGTCTAGCCATTAGGCTATCGGAGCTCTGTCGATGGAAGTCTTAAATATAATAAAAACAAAAAATGCACCTTGGTAATTATTGATTCAAACACTTTGAAATTTACAGGTCGAATAATTAAACTGACTCAGAATTTTTCTCCCTACATAAATAATCAATATTCGCAAAAGAGAAAAATTAAAAAAAAAGAAGAAGAAATTTCAAATTAGAAACTAAAAGTATACATTGAAGATTTTCGTTCAGGCTGGGACTCGAACCCAGGGCCACTCGCTTGGAAGCCTAACACTCTAGCCATTAGTCTATGGGAGCTCTGTCGGTGGGAGTTTTAAATATAATAAAAACAAAAAATGCACCTTGGTAATTGTTTATTTAAACACTTTGAAATCTTTGTGTCGAAAAATTAAACTGACTCAGAATTTTCTTCCCTACATAAATAATCAATAATTGCAAAGGAAAGAAATTGAAAAAAAAAGAATTTTCAAATTAGAAAAGAAATATATACATTGAAGATATTCGCTCCGGCTGGGACTCGAACCCAGGCCACTCGCTTGGAAGACCAGCGGTCTAGCCATTAGGCTATCGGAGTTCTGTCGAGCGGAGTCTTACTGCCTGACTGATACTGCCTGACTGACAGACTGACTCACTGACTGACTGATACTGACTGACTGACTCACTGACTGACCGAGACTGACTGACTAACTGCCTGACTGACTGAGACTGGACTGACTGAGACTGACTGACTGACTGCTTGACTCTCTGACTGGCTATTTCACTGACTGACTGAATGACTAAATGACTGACTGACACTGACTGACTGACTGCTTGACTACCTGACTGACTGCTTGACTGACTAACTGACTGGACAGGACTGACCGACTGACTGACTGACAGACTGACTGAATAAGGATGACTGACAGACTGACTGAATAAGGCTGACTGACTGACTGACTGACAGACTGACTGAATAAGGCTGACCGACTGACTGACTGCCTGACTGACTGACAGACTGAATGACTGACTGACTGACTGACCGAGACTGACTGACTGACTGACTGAGACTGGACTGGACTGACTGACTGACTGACTGACTGAGACTGAATGACTGCTTTAGTGACTAACTGACTGCACAGGACTGACCGACTGACTGACTGACTGACTGACTGACTGACTGACTGAGACTAAATGACTGACTGCTTGACTGACTGGCTGAAGGACTAACTGACTGACTGAGTGACTGACTGACTGGACTGACTGACTGAGACTGAATGACTGAGTGCTTGACTGATTGACTGTCAGACTGACTGACTGACTTCGCAAAAGGGAAAAATAAAAAAAAAAAGAATTATAAAATTAGAAAAAAATATTTGCATTTAAGATTTCCTTTCCGGCCGGGACTCGAACCCAGTACCACGCGCTAGAAACCCAACGGTCTAGCCATTAGGCTATCGGAGCTCTGTCGATGGAAGTCTTAAATATAATAAAAACAAAAAATGCACCTTGGTAATTATTGATTCAAACACTTTGAAATTTACTGGTCGAATAATTAAACTGACTCAGAATTTTTCTCCCTACATAAATAATCAATATTCGCAAAAGAGAAAAATTAAAAAAAAAAGAAGAAGAAATTTCAAATTAGAAACTAAAAGTATACATTGAAGATTTTCGTTCAGGCTGGGACTCGAACCCAGGGCCACTCGCTTGGAAGCCTAACACTCTAGCCATTAGTCTATGGGAGCTCTGTCGGTGGGAGTTGTAAATATAATAAAAACAAAAAATGCACCTTGGTAATTGTTTATTTAAACACTTTGAAATCTTCGTGTCGAAAAATTAAACTGACTCAGAATTTTCTTCCCTACATAAATAATCAATTATTGCAAAGGAAAGAAATTGAAAAAAAAAAGAATTTTCAAATTAGAAAAGAAATATATACATTGAAGATATTCGCTCCGGCTGGGACTCGAACCCAGGCCACTCGCTTGGAAGACCAGCGGTCTAGCCATTAGGCTATCGGAGTTCTGTCGAGCGGAGTCTTACTGCCTGACTGATACTGCCTGACTGACAGACTGACTCACTGACTGACTGATACTGACTGACTGACTCACTGACTGACCGAGACTGACTGACTAACTGCCTGACTGACTGAGACTGGACTGACTGAGACTGACTGACTGACTGCTTGACTCTCTGACTGGCTATTTCACTGACTGACTGAATGACTAAATGACTGACTGACACTGACTGACTGACTGCTTGACTACCTGACTGACTGCTTGACTGACTAACTGACTGGACAGGACTGACCGACTGACTGACTGACAGACTGACTGAATAAGGATGACTGACAGACTGACTGAATAAGGCTGACTGGCAGACTGACTGAATAAGGCTGACCGACTGACTGACTGCCTGACTGACTGACTGACTGAATGACTGTCTGACTGACTGACCGAGACTGACTGACTGACTGACTGAGACTGGACTGGACTGACTGACTGACTGACTGAGACTGACTGACTGCTTTAGTGACTAACTGACTGCACAGGACTGACCGACTGACTGACTGACTGACTGCTTGACTGACTGACTGACTGAATGACTGACTGACTGAGACTAAATGACTGACTGCTTGACTGACTGGCTGAAGGACTAACTGACTGACTGAGTGACTGACTGACTGGACTGACTGACTGAGACTGAATGACTGAGTGCTTGACTGATTGACTGTCAGACTGACTGACTGACTTCGCAAAAGGGAAAAATAAAAAAAAAGAATTATAAAATTAGAAAAAAATATTTGCATTTAAGATTTCCTTTCCGGCCGGGACTCGAACCCAGTACCACGCGCTAGAAACCCAACGGTCTAGCCATTAGGCTATCGGAGCTCTGTCGATGGAAGTCTTAAATATAATAAAAACAAAAAATGCACCTTGGTAATTATTGATTCAAACACTTTGAAATTTACAGGTCGAATAATTAAACTGACTCAGAATTTTTCTCCCTACATAAATAATCAATATTCGCAAAAGAGAAAAATTAAAAAAAAAGAAGAAGAAATTTCAAATTAGAAACTAAAAGTATACATTGATGATTTTCGTTCAGGCTGGGACTCGAACCCAGGGCCACTCGCTTGGAAGCCTAACACTCTAGCCATTAGTCTATGGGAGCTCTGTCGGTGGGAGTTTTAAATATAATAAAAACAAAAAATGAACCTTGGTAATTGTTTATTTAAACACTTTGAAATCTTTGTGTCGAAAAATTAAACTGACTCAGAATTTTCTTCCCTACATAAATAATCAATAATTGCAAAGGAAAGAAATTGAAAAAAAAAGAATTTTCAAATTAGAAAAGAAATATATTCATTGAAGATATTCGCTCCGGCTGGGACTCGAACCCAGGCCACTCGCTTGGAAGACCAGCGGTCTAGCCATTAGGCTATCGGAGTTCTGTCGAGCGGAGTCTTACTGCCTGACTGTTACTGCCTGACTGACAGACTGACTCACTGACTGACTGATACTGACTGACTGACTCACTGACTGACCGAGACTGACTGACTAACTGCCTGACTGACTGAGACTGGACTGACTGAGACTGACTGACTGACTGCTTGACTCTCTGACTGGCTATTTCACTGACTGACTGAATGACTAAATGACTGACTGACACTGACTGACTGACTGCTTGACTACCTGACTGACTGCTTGACTGACTAACTGACTGGACAGGACTGACCGACTGACTGACTGACACACTGACTGAATAAGGATGACTGACAGACTGACGGAATAAGGCTGACTGACTGACTGACTGACAGACTGACTGAATAAGGCTGACCGACTGACTGACTGCCTGACTGACTGACTGACTGAATGACTGTCTGACTGACTGACCGAGACTGACTGACTGACTGACTGAGACTGGACTGGACTGACTGACTGACTGACTGACTGAGACTGACTGACTGCTTTAGTGACTAACTGACTGCACAGGACTGACCGACTGACTGACTGACTGACTGCCTGACTGACTGACTGACTGAATGACTGACTGACTGAGACTAAATGACTGACTGCCTGACTGACTGACTGACTGAATGACTGACTGACTGACTGACCGAGACTGACTGACTGACTGACTGAGACTGGACTGGACTGACTGACTGACTGACTGACTGAGACTGAATGACTGCTTTAGTGACTAACTGACTGCACAGGACTGACCGACTGACTGACTGACTGACTGCCTGACTGACTGACTGAGACTAAATGACTGACTGCTTGACTGACTGGCTGAAGGACTAACTGACTGACTGAGTGACTGACTGACTGGACTGACTGACTGAGACTGAATGACTGAGTGCTTGACTGATTGACTGTCAGACTGACTGACTGACTTCGCAAAAGGGAAAAATAAAAAAAAAAGAATTATAAAATTAGAAAAAAATATTTGCATTTAAGATTTCCTTTCCGGCCGGGACTCGAACCCAGTACCACGCGCTAGAAACCCAACGGTCTAGCCATTAGGCTATCGGAGCTCTGTCGATGGAAGTCTTGAATATAATAAAAACAAAAAATGCACCTTGGTAATTATTGATTCAAACACTTTGAAATTTACAGGTCGAATAATTAAACTGACTCAGAATTTTTCTCCCTACATAAATAATCAATATTCGCAAAAGAGAAAAATTAAAAAAAAAAGAAGAAGAAATTTCAAATTAGAAACTAAAAGTATACATTGAAGATTTTCGTTCAGGCTGGGACTCGAACCCAGGCCACTCGCTTGGAAGACCAGCGGTCTAGCCATTAGGCTATCGGAGTTCTGTCGAGCGGAGTCTTACTGCCTGACTGATACTGCCTGACTGACAGACTGACTCACTGACTGACTGATACTGACTGACTGACTCACTGACTGACCGAGACTGACTGACTAACTGCCTGACTGACTGAGACTGGACTGACTGAGACTGACTGACTGACTGCTTGACTCTCTGACTGGCTATTTCACTGACTGACTGAATGACTAAATGACTGACTGACACTGACTGACTGACTGCTTGACTACCTGACTGACTGCTTGACTGACTAACTGACTGGACAGGACTGACCGACTGACTGACTGACAGACTGACTGAATAAGGATGACTGACAGACTGACTGAATAAGGCTGACTGACTGACTGACTGACAGACTGACTGAATAAGGCTGACCGACTGACTGACTGCCTGACTGACTGACTGACTGAATGACTGACTGACTGACTGACCGAGACTGACTGACTGACTGACTGAGACTGGACTGGACTGACTGACTGACTGACTGACTGAGACTGAATGACTGCTTTAGTGACTAACTGACTGCACAGGACTGACCGACTGACTGACTGACTGACTGCCTGACTGACTGACTGAGACTAAATGACTGACTGCTTGACTGACTGGCTGAAGGACTAACTGACTGACTGAGTGACTGACTGACTGGACTGACTGACTGAGACTGAATGACTGAGTGCTTGACTGATTGACTGTCAGACTGACTGACTGACTTCGCAAAAGGGAAAAATAAAAAAAAAAGAATTATAAAATTAGAAAAAAATATTTGCATTTAAGATTTCCTTTCCGGCCGGGACTCGAACCCAGTACCACGCGCTAGAAACCCAACGGTCTAGCCATTAGGCTATCGGAGCTCTGTCGATGGAAGTCTTAAATATAATAAAAACAAAAAATGCACCTTGGTAATTATTGATTCAAACACTTTGAAATTTACTGGTCGAATAATTAAACTGACTCAGAATTTTTCTCCCTACATAAATAATCAATATTCGCAAAAGAGAAAAATTAAAAAAAAAAGAAGAAGAAATTTCAAATTAGAAACTAAAAGTATACATTGAAGATTTTCGTTCAGGCTGGGACTCGAACCCAGGGCCACTCGCTTGGAAGCCTAACACTCTAGCCATTAGTCTATGGGAGCTCTGTCGGTGGGAGTTGTAAATATAATAAAAACAAAAAATGCACCTTGGTAATTGTTTATTTAAACACTTTGAAATCTTCGTGTCGAAAAATTAAACTGACTCAGAATTTTCTTCCCTACATAAATAATCAATTATTGCAAAGGAAAGAAATTGAAAAAAAAAAGAATTTTCAAATTAGAAAAGAAATATATACATTGAAGATATTCGCTCCGGCTGGGACTCGAACCCAGGCCACTCGCTTGGAAGACCAGCGGTTTAGCCATTAGGCTATCGGAGTTCTGTCGAGCGGAGTCTTACTGCCTGACTGATACTGCCTGACTGACAGACTGACTCACTGACTGACTGATACTGACTGACTGACTCACTGACTGACCGAGACTGACTGACTAACTGCCTGACTGACTGAGACTGGACTGACTGAGACTGACTGACTGACTGCTTGACTCTCTGACTGGCTATTTCACTGACTGACTGAATGACTAAATGACTGACTGACACTGACTGACTGACTGCTTGACTACCTGACTGACTGCTTGACTGACTAACTGACTGGACAGGACTGACCGACTGACTGACTGACAGACTGACTGAATAAGGATGACTGACAGACTGACTGAATAAGGCTGACTGGCAGACTGACTGAATAAGGCTGACCGACTGACTGACTGCCTGACTGACTGACTGACTGAATGACTGTCTGACTGACTGACCGAGACTGACTGACTGACTGACTGAGACTGGACTGGACTGACTGACTGACTGACTGAGACTGACTGACTGCTTTAGTGACTAACTGACTGCACAGGACTGACCGACTGACTGACTGACTGACTGCTTGACTGACTGACTGACTGAATGACTGACTGACTGAGACTAAATGACTGACTGCTTGACTGACTGGCTGAAGGACTAACTGACTGACTGAGTGACTGACTGACTGGACTGACTGACTGAGACTGAATGACTGAGTGCTTGACTGATTGACTGTCAGACTGACTGACTGACTTCGAAAAAGGGAAAAATAAAAAAAAAGAATTATAAAATTAGAAAAAAATATTTGCATTTAAGATTTCCTTTCAGGCCGGGACTCGAACCCAGTACCACGCGCTAGAAACCCAACGGTCTAGCCATTAGGCTATCGGAGCTCTGTCGATGGAAGTCTTAAATATAATAAAAACAAAAAATGCACCTTGGTAATTATTGATTCAAACACTTTGAAATTTACAGGTCGAATAATTAAACTGACTCAGAATTTTTCTCCCTACATAAATAATCAATATTCGCAAAAGAGAAAAATTAAAAAAAAAGAAGAAGAAATTTCAAATTAGAAACTAAAAGTATACATTGATGATTTTCGTTCAGGCTGGGACTCGAACCCAGGGCCACTCGCTTGGAAGCCTAACACTCTAGCCATTAGTCTATGGGAGCTCTGTCGGTGGGAGTTTTAAATATAATAAAAACAAAAAATGAACCTTGGTAATTGTTTATTTAAACACTTTGAAATCTTTGTGTCGAAAAATTAAACTGACTCAGAATTTTCTTCCCTACATAAATAATCAATAATTGCAAAGGAAAGAAATTGAAAAAAAAAGAATTTTCAAATTAGAAAAGAAATATATTCATTGAAGATATTCGCTCCGGCTGGGACTCGAACCCAGGCCACTCGCTTGGAAGACCAGCGGTCTAGCCATTAGGCTATCGGAGTTCTGTCGAGCGGAGTCTTACTGCCTGACTGTTACTGCCTGACTGACAGACTGACTCACTGACTGACTGATACTGACTGACTGACTCACTGACTGACCGAGACTGACTGACTAACTGCCTGACTGACTGAGACTGGACTGACTGAGACTGACTGACTGACTGCTTGACTCTCTGACTGGCTATTTCACTGACTGACTGAATGACTAAATGACTGACTGACACTGACTGACTGACTGCTTGACTACCTGACTGACTGCTTGACTGACTAACTGACTGGACAGGACTGACCGACTGACTGACTGACACACTGACTGAATAAGGATGACTGACAGACTGACGGAATAAGGCTGACTGACTGACTGACTGACAGACTGACTGAATAAGGCTGACCGACTGACTGACTGCCTGACTGACTGACTGACTGAATGACTGTCTGACTGACTGACCGAGACTGACTGACTGACTGACTGAGACTGGACTGGACTGACTGACTGACTGACTGACTGAGACTGACTGACTGCTTTAGTGACTAACTGACTGCACAGGACTGACCGACTGACTGACTGACTGACTGCCTGACTGACTGACTGACTGAATGACTGACTGACTGAGACTAAATGACTGACTGCCTGACTGACTGACTGACTGAATGACTGACTGACTGACTGACCGAGACTGACTGACTGACTGACTGAGACTGGACTGGACTGACTGACTGACTGACTGACTGAGACTGAATGACTGCTTTAGTGACTAACTGACTGCACAGGACTGACCGACTGACTGACTGACTGACTGCCTGACTGACTGACTGAGACTAAATGACTGACTGCTTGACTGACTGGCTGAAGGACTAACTGACTGACTGAGTGACTGACTGACTGGACTGACTGACTGAGACTGAATGACTGAGTGCTTGACTGATTGACTGTCAGACTGACTGACTGACTTCGCAAAAGGGAAAAATATAAAAAAAAGAATTATAAAATTAGAAAAAAATATTTGCATTTAAGATTTCCTTTCCGGCCGGGACTCGAACCCAGTACCACGCGCTAGAAACCCAACGGTCTAGCCATTAGGCTATCGGAGCTCTGTCGATGGAAGTCTTGAATATAATAAAAACAAAAAATGCACCTTGGTAATTATTGATTCAAACACTTTGAAATTTACAGGTCGAATAATTAAACTGACTCAGAATTTTTCTCCCTACATAAATAATCAATATTCGCAAAAGAGAAAAATTAAAAAAAAAAAAAAAGAAGAAATTTCAAATTAGAAACTAAAAGTATACATTGAAGATTTTCGTTCAGGCTGGGACTCGAACCCAGGGCCACTCGCTTGGAAGCCTAACACTCTAGCCATTAGTCTATGGGAGCTCTGTCGGTGGGAGTTTTAAATATAATAAAAACAAAAAATGCACCTTGGTAATTGTTTATTTAAACACTTTGAAATCTTTGTGTCGAAAAATTAAACTGACTCAGAATTTTCTTCCCTACATAAATAATCAATAATTGCAAAGGAAAGAAATTGAAAAAAAAAAGAATTTTCAAATTAGAAAAGAAATATATACATTGAAGATATTCGCTCCGGCTGGGACTCGAACCCAGGCCACTCGCTTGGAAGACCAGCGGTCTAGCCATTAGGCTATCGGAGTTCTGTCGAGCGGAGTCTTACTGCCTGACTGATACTGCCTGACTGACAGACTGACTCACTGACTGACTGATACTGACTGACTGACTCACTGACTGACCGAGACTGACTGACTAACTGCCTGACTGACTGAGACTGGACTGACTGAGACTGACTGACTCACTGCTTGACTCTCTGACTGGCTATTTCACTGACTGACTGAATGACTAAATGACTGACTGACACTGACTGACTGACTGCTTGACTACCTGACTGACTGCTTGACTGACTAACTGACTGGACAGGACTGACCGACTGACTGACTGACAGACTGACTGAATAAGGATGACTGACAGACTGACTGAATAAGGCTGACTTACTGACTGACTGACAGACTGACTGAATAAGGCTGACCGACTGACTGACTGCCTGACTGACTGACTGACTGACTGACTGACCGAGACTGACTGACTGACTGACTGACTGACTGACTGAGACTGGACTGGACTGACTGCCTGACTGACTGACTGAGACTAAATGACTGACTGCTTGACTGACTGGCTGAAGGACTAACTGACTGACTGAGTGACTGACTGACTGGACTGACTGACTGAGACTGAATGACTGAGTGCTTGACTGATTGACTGTCAGACTGACTGACTGACTTCGCAAAAGGGAAAAATAAAAAAAAAGAATTATAAAATTAGAAAAAAATATTTGCATTTAAGATTTCCTTTCCGGCCGGGACTCGAACCCAGTACCACGCGCTAGAAACCCAACGGTCTAGCCATTAGGCTATCGGAGCTCTGTCGATGGAAGTCTTAAATATAATAAAAACAAAAAATGCACCTTGGTAATTATTGATTCAAACACTTTGAAATTTACAGGTCGAATAATTAAACTGACTCAGAATTTTTCTCCCTACATAAATAATCAATATTCGCAAAAGAGAAAAATTAAAAAAAAAGAAGAAGAAATTTCAAATTAGAAACTAAAAGTATACATTGAAGATTTTCGTTCAGGCTGGGACTCGAACCCAGGGCCACTCGCTTGGAAGCCTAACACTCTAGCCATTAGTCTATGGGAGCTCTGTCGGTGGGAGTTTTAAATATAATAAAAACAAAAAATGCACCTTGGTAATTGTTTATTTAAACACTTTGAAATCTTCGTGTCGAAAAATTAAACTGACTCAGAATTTTCTTCCCTACATAAATAATCAATTATTGCAAAGGAAAGAAATTGAAAAAAAAAAGAATTTTCAAATTAGAAAAGAAATATATACATTGAAGATATTCGCTCCGGCTGGGACTCGAACCCAGGCCACTCGCTTGGAAGACCAGCGGTCTAGCCATTAGGCTATCGGAGTTCTGTCGAGCGGAGTCTTACTGCCTGACTGATACTGCCTGACTGACAGACTGACTCACTGACTGACTGATACTGACTGACTGACTCACTGACTGACCGAGACTGACTGACTAACTGCCTGACTGACTGAGACTGGACTGACTGACTTACTGACTGACTGACTAACTGACTGACTGAGACTGACTGATTGACTGCTTGACTCTCTGACTGGCTATTTCACTGACTGACTGAATGACTAAATGACTGACTGACACTGACTGACTGACTGCTTGACTACCTGACTGACTGCTTGACTGACTAACTGACTGGATAGGACTGACCGACTGACTGACTGACAGACTGACTGACTGACAGACTGACTGAATAAGGCTGACCGACTGACTGACTGACTGAATGACTGACTGACTGACTGAGACTGGACTGGACTGACTGACTGACTGACTGACTGAGACTGACTGACTGCTTTAGTGACTAACTGACTGCACAGGACTGACCGACTGACTGACTGACTGACTGCCAGACTGACTGACTGACTGAATGACTGACTGACTGAGACTAAATGACTGACTGCTTGACTGACTGGCTGAAGGACTAACTGACTGACTGAACGACTGACTGACTGGACTGACTGACTGAGACTGAATGACTGAGTGCTTGACTGATTGACTGTCAGACTGACTGACTGACTTCGCAAAAGGGAAAAATAAAAAAAAAGAATTATAAAATTAGAAAAAAATATTTGCATTTAAGATTTCCTTTCCGGCCGGGACTCGAACCCAGTACCACGCGCTAGGAACCCAACGGTCTAGCCATTAGGCTATCGGAGCTCTGTCCATGGAAGTCTTAAATATAATAAAAACAAAAAATGCACCTTGGTAATTGTTTATTTAAACACTTTGAAATCTTCGTGTCGAAAAATTAAACTGACTCAGAATTTTCTTCCCTACATAAATAATCAATAATTGCAAAGGAAAGAAATTGAAAAAAAAAAGAATTTTCAACTTAGAAAAGAAATATATACATTGAAGATATTCGCTCCGGCTGGGACTCGAACCCAGGCCACTCGCTTGGAAGACCAGCGGTCTAGCCATTAGGCTATCGGAGTTCTGTCGAGCGGAGTCTTACTGCCTGACTGATACTGCCTGACTGACAGACTGACTCACTGACTGACTGATACTGACTGACTGACTAACTGCCTGACTGACTGAGACTGGACTGACTCACTGACTGACCGAGACTGACTGACTAACTGCCTGACTGAGACTGACTGACTGACTGCTTGACTCTCTGACTGGCTATTTCACTGACTGACTGAATGACTAAATGACTGACTGACACTGACTGACTGACTGCTTGACTACCTGACTGACTGCTTGACTGACTAACTGACTGGACAGGACTGACTGACTGACTGACTGACAGACTGACTGAATAAGGATGACTGACAGACTGACTGAATAAGGCTGACTGACTGACTGACTGACAGACTGACTGAATAAGGCTGACCGACTGACTGACTGCCTGACTGACTGACTGACTGAATGACTGACTGACTGACTGACCGAGACTGACTGACTGACTGACTGAGACTGGACTGGACTGACTGACTGACTGACTGACTGAGACTGGACTGGACTGACTGACTGACTGACTGACTGAGACTGACTGACTGACTGACTGAGACTGACTGACTGCTTTAGTGACTAACTGACTGCACAGGACTGACCGACTGACTGACTGACTGCCTGCCTGACTGACTGACTGAATGACTGACTGACTGAGACTAAATGACTGACTGCTTGACTGACTGGCTGAAGGACTAACTGACTGACTGAGTGACTGAGTGACTGGACTGACTGACTGAGACTGAATGACTGAGTGCTTGACTGATTGACTGTCAGACTGACTGACTGACTTCGCAAAAGGGAAAAATAAAAAAAAGAATTATAAAATTAGAAAAAAATATTTGCATTTAAGATTTCCTTTCCGGCCGGGACTCGAACCCAGTACCACGCGCTAGGAACCCAACGGTCTAGCCATTAGGCTATCGGAGCTCTGTCCATGGAAGTCTTAAATATAATAAAAACAAAAAATGCACCTTGGTAATTATTGATTCAAACACTTTGAAATTTACAGGTCGAATAATTAAACTGACTCAGAATTTTTCTCCCTACATAAATAATCAATATTCGCAAAAGAGAAAAATTAAAAAAAAAAGAAGAAGAAATTTCAAATTAGAAATTAAAAGTATACATTGAAGATTTTCGTTCAGGCTGGGACTCGAACCCAGGGCCACTCGCTTGGAAGCCTAACACTCTAGCCATTAGTCTATGGGAGCTCTGTCGGCGGGAGTTTTAAATATAATAAAAACAAAAAATGCACCTTGGTAATTGTTTATTTAAACACTTTGAAATCTTTGTGTCGAAAAATTAAACTGACTCAGAATTTTCTTCCCTACATAAATAATCAATAATTGCAAAGGAAAGAAATTGAAAAAAAAAAGAATTTTCAAATTAGAAAAGAAATATATACATTGAAGATGTTCGCTCCGGCTGGGACTCGAACCCAGGCCACTCGCTTGGAAGACCAGCGGTCTAGCCATTAGGCTATCGGAGTTCTGTCGAGCGGAGTCTTACTGCCTGACTGATACTGCCTGACTGACAGACTGAATCACTGATTGACTGATACTGACTGACTGACTCACTGACTGACCGAGACTGACTGACTAACTGCCTGACTGACTGAGACTGGACTGACTGACTGACTGACTGACTGACTGACTAACTGACTGACTGAGACTGACTGACTGACTGCTTGACTCTCTGACTGGCTATTTCACTGACTGACTGAATGACTAAATGACTGACTGACACTGACTGACTGACTGCTTGACTACCTGACTGACTGCTTGACTGACTAACTGACTGGACAGGATTGACTGACTGACTGACTGACAGACTGACTGAATAAGGATGACTGACAGACTGACTGAATAAGGCTGACTGACTGACTGACTGACAGACTGACTAAATAAGGCTGACCGACCCGACTGACTGCCTGACTGACTGACTGACTGAATGACTGACTGACTGACTGACCGAGACTGACTGACTGACTGACTGAGACTGGACTGGACTGACTGACTGACTGACTGACTGAGACTGACTGACTGCTTTAGTGACTAACTGACTGCACAGGACTGACCGACTGACTGACTGACTGACTGCCTGCCTGACTGACTGACTGAATGACTGACTGACTGAGACTAAATGACTGACTGCTTGACTGACTGGCTGAAGGACTAACTGACTGACTGAGTGACTGACTGACTGGACTGACTGACTGAGACTGAATGACTGAGTGCTTGACTGATTGACTGTCAGACTGACTGACTGACTTCGCAAAAGGGAAAAATAAAAAAAGAATTATAAAATTAGAAAAAAATATTTGCATTTAAGATTTCCTTTCCGGCCGGGACTCGAACCCAGTACCACGCGCTAGGAACCCAACGGTCTAGCCATTAGGCTATCGGAGCTCTGTCCATGGAAGTCTTAAATATAATAAAAACAAAAAATGCACCTTGGTAATTATTGATTCAAACACTTTGAAATTTACAGGTCGAATAATTAAACTGACTCAGAATTTTTCCCCCTACATAAATAATCAATATTCGCAAAAGAGAAAAATTAAAAAAAAAGAAGAAGAAATTTCAAATTAGAAACTAAAAGTATACATTGAAGATTTTCGTTCAGGCTGGGACTCGAACCCAGGGCCACTCGCTTGGAAGCCTAACACTCTAGCCATTAGTCTATGGGAGCTCTGTCGGTGGGAGTTTTAAATATAATAAAAACAAAAAATGCACCTTGGTAATTGTTTATTTAAACACTTTGAAATCTTCGTGTCGAAAAATTAAACTGACTCAGAATTTTCTTCCCTACATAAATAATCAATAATTGCAAAGGAAAGAAATTGAAAAAAAAAAAGAATTTTCAAATTAGAAAAGAAATATATACATTGAAGATGTTCGCTCCGGCTGGGACTCGAACCCAGGCCACTCGCTTGGAAGACCAGCGGTCTAGCTATTAGGCTATCGGAGTTCTGTCGAGCGGAGTCTTACTGCCTGACTGATACTGCCTGACTGACAGACTGACTCACTGATTGACTGATACTGACTGACTGACTCACTGACTGACCGAGACTGACTGACTAACTGCCTGACTGACTGAGACTGGACTGACTGACTGACTGACTGACTGACTGACTAACTGACTGACTGAGACTGACTGACTGACTGCTTGACTCTCTGACTGGCTATTTCACTGACTGACTGAATGACTAAATGACTGACTGACACTGACTGACTGACTGCTTGACTACCTGTCTGACTGCTTGACAGACTAACTGACTGGACAGGACTGACCGACTGACTGACTGACAGACTGATTGAATAAGGATGACTGACAGACTGACTGAATAAGGCTGACTGACTGACTGACTGACAGACTGACTGAATAAGGCTGACCGACTGACTGACTGCCTGACTGACTGACTGACTGAATGACTGACTGACTGACTGACCGAGACTGACTGACTGACTGACTGAGACTGGACTGGACTGACTGACTGACTGACTGACTGAGACTGACTGACTGCTTTAGTGACTAACTGACTGCACAGGACTGACCGACTGACTGACTGACTGACTGCCTGACTGACTGACTGACTGAATGACTGACTGACTGAGACTAAATGACTGACTGCTTGACTGACTGGCTGAAGGACTAACTGACTGACTGAGTGACTGACTGACTGGACTGACTGACTGAGACTGAATGACTGAGTGCTTGACTGATTGACTGTCAGACTGACTGACTGACTTCGCAAAAGGGAAAAATAAAAAAAAGAATTATAAAATTAGAAAAAAATATTTGCATTTAAGATTTCCTTTTTCGGCCGGGACTCGAACCCAGTACCACGCGCTAGGAACCCAACGGTCTAGCCATTAGGCTATCGGAGCTCTGTCCATGGAAGTCTTAAATATAATAAAAACAAAAAATGCACCTTGGAAATTATTGATTCAAACACTTTGAAATTTACAGGTCGAATAATTAAACTGACTCAGAATTTTTCTCCCTACATAAATAATCAATATTCGCAAAAGAGAAAAATTAAAAAAAAAAGAAGAAGAAATTTCAAATTAGAAACTAAAAGTATACATTGAAGATTTTCGTTCAGGCTGGGACTCGAACCCAGGGCCACTCGCTTGGAAGCCTAACACTCTAGCCATTAGTCTATGGGAGCTCTGTCGGTGGGAGTTTTAAATATAATAAAAACAAAAAATGCACCTTGGTAATTGTTTATTTAAACACTTTGAAATCTTCGTGTCGAAAAATTAAACTGACTCAGAATTTTCTTCCCTACATAAATAATCAATAATTGCAAAGGAAAGAAATTGAAAAAAAAAAAGAATTTTCAAATTAGAAAAGAAATATATACATTGAAGATGTTCGCTCCGGCTGGGACTCGAACCCAGGCCACTCGCTTGGAAGACCAGCGGTCTAGCTATTAGGCTATCGGAGTTCTGTCGAGCGGAGTCTTACTGCCTGACTGATACTGCCTGACTGACAGACTGACTCACTGATTGACTGATACTGACTGACTGACTCACTGACTGACCGAGACTGACTGACTAACTGCCTGACTGACTGAGACTGGACTGACTGACTGACTGACTGACTGACTGACTAACTGACTGACTGAGACTGACTGACTGACTGCTTGACTCTCTGACTGGCTATTTCACTGACTGACTGAATGACTAAATGACTGACTGACACTGACTGACTGACTGCTTGACTACCTGTCTGACTGCTTGACTGACTAACTGACTGGACAGGACTGACCGACTGACTGACTGACAGACTGACTGAATAAGGATGACTGACAGACTGACTGAATAAGGCTGACTGACTGACTGACTGACAGACTGACCGAGACTGACTGACTGACTGACTGAGACTGGACTGGACTGACTGACTGACTGACTGACTGAGACTGACTGACTGCTTTAGTGACTAACTGACTGCACAGGACTGACCGACTGACTGACTGACTGACTGCCTGACTGACTGACTGACTGAATGACTGACTGACTGAGACTAAATGACTGACTGCTTGACTGACTGGCTGAAGGACTAACTGACTGACTGAGTGACTGACTGACTGGACTGACTGACTGAGACTGAATGACTGAGTGCTTGACTGATTGACTGTCAGACTGACTGACTGACTTCGCAAAAGGGAAAAATAAAAAAAAAAAGAATTATAAAAAAATATTTGCATTTAAGATTTCCTTTCCGGCTGGGATTTGAACCCAGGGCGACACTCATGGAAGCCCAACGCTCGCGCCAATATACTATCGGATCTCTGTTGATCGGTGTCTTAATTATAATAAAAACAAAAAATGCACCTTAGTAATTATTGATCTAAAATCTTTGAAATCTAAAGGTCGAATGATTAAACTGACTCAGAATTTTCTTCCGTACATAAATAATCCATATTTGCAAAAGAAAGAAATTGAAAAAAAAAAGAATCTTCAAATTAGAAGAGAAATATATACATGGAAGATTTTCGTTCCGGCCGGGACTCGAACCCAGTACCACGCGCTTGGAACCCAACGGTCTAGCCATTAGGCTATCGGAGCTCCGTCGATGGGAGTCTTAAATATAATAAAAACAAAAAATGCACCTTGGTAATTATTGATTCAAACACTTTGAAATTTACAGGTCGAATAATTAAACTGACTCAGAATTTTTCTCCCTACATAAATAATCAATATTCGCAAAAGAGAAAAATTAAAAAAAAAAGAAGAAGAAATTTCAAATTAGAAACTAAAAGTATACATTGAAGATTTTCGTTCAGGCTGGGACTCGAACCCAGGGCCACTCGCTTGGAAGCCTAACACTCTAGCCATTAGTCTATGGGAGCTCTGTCGGTGGGAGTTTTAAATATAATAAAAACAAAAAATGCACCTTGGTAATTGTTTATTTAAACACTTTGAAATCTTCGTGTCGAAAAATTAAACTGACTCAGAATTTTCTTCCCTACATAAATAATCAATAATTGCAAAGGAAAGAAATTGAAAAAAAAAAGAATTTTCAAATTAGAAAAGAAATATATACATTGAAGATATTCGCTCCGGCTGGGACTCGAACCCAGGCCACTCGCTTGGAAGACCAGCGGTCTAGCCATTAGGCTATCGGAGTTCTGTCGAGCGGAGTCTTACTGCCTGACTGACAGACTGACTCACTGACTGACTGATACTGACTGACTGACTCACTGACTGACCGAGACTGACTGACTAACTGCCTGACTGACTGAGACTGGACTGACTGACTGACTGACTGACTGACTGACTAACTGACTGACTGAGACTGACTGACTGACTGCTTGACTCTCTGACTGGCTATTTCACTGACTGACTGAATGACTAAATGACTGACTGACACTGACTGACTGACTGCTTGACTACCTGACTGACTGCTTGACTGACTAACTGACTGGACAGGACTGACCGACTGACTGACTGACAGACTGACTGAATAAGGATGACTGACAGACTGACTGAATAAGGCTGACTGACTGACTGACTGACAGACTGACTGAATAAGGCTGACCGACTGACTGACTGCCTGACTGACTGACTGACTGAATGACTGACTGACTGACTGACCGAGACTGACTGACTGACTGACTGAGACTGGACTGGACTGACTGACTGACTGACTGACTGAGACTGACTGACTGCTTTAGTGACTAACTGACTGCACAGGACTGACCGACTGACTGACTGACTGACTGCCTGACTGACTGACTGACTGAATGACTGACTGACTGAGACTAAATGACCGACTGCTTGACTGACTGGCTGAAGGACTAACTGACTGACTGAGTGACTGACTGACTGGACTGACTGACTGAGACTGAATGACTGAGTGCTTGACTGATTGACTGTCAGACTGACTGACTGACTTCGCAAAAGGGAAAAATAAAACAAAAAGATTTATAAAATTAGAAAAAAATATTTGCATTTAAGATTTCCTTTCCGGCTGGGATTTGAACCCAGGGCGACACTCATGGAAGCCCAACGCTCTCGCCAATATACTATCAGATCTCTGTTGATCGGTGTCTTAATTATAATAAAAACAAAAAATGCACCTTAGTAATTATTGATCTAAAATCTTTGAAATCTAAAGGTCGAATGATTAAACTGACTCAGAATTTTCTTCCGTACATAAATAATCCATATTTGCAAAAGAAAGAAATTGAAAAAAAAAAGAATCTTCAAATTAGAAGAGAAATATATACATGAAAGATTTTCGTTCCGGCCGGGACTCGAACCCAGTACCACGCGCTTGGAACCCAACGGTCTAGCCATTAGGCTATCGTAGCTCTGTCGATGGAAGTCTTAAATATAATAAAAACAAAAAATGCACCTTGGTAATTATTGATTCAAACACTTTGAAATTTACAGGTCGAATAATTAAACTGACTCAGAATTTTTCTTCCTACATAAATAATCAATATTCGCAAAAGAGAAAAATTAAAAAAAAAAGAAGAAGAAATTTCAAATTAGAAACTAAAAGTATACATTGAAGATTTTCGTTCAGGCTGGGACTCGAACCCAGGGCCACTCGCTTGGAAGCCTAACACTCTAGCCATTAGTCTATGGGAGCTCTGTCGGTGGGAGTTTTAAATATAATAAAAACAAAAAATGCACCTTGGTAATTGTTTATTTAAACACTTTGAAATCTTCGTGTCGAAAAATTAAACTGACTCAGAATTTTCTTCCCTACATAAATAATCAATAATTGCAAAGGAAAGAAATTGAAAAAAAAAAGAATTTTCAAATTAGAAAAGAAATATATACATTGAAGATATTCGCTCCGGCTGGGACTCGAACCCAGGCCACTCGCTTGGAAGACCAGCGGTCTAGCCATTAGGCTATCGGAGTTCTGTCGAGCGGAGTCTTACTGCCTGACTGACAGACTGACTCACTGACTGACTGATACTGACTGACTGACTCACTGACTGACCGAGACTGACTGACTAACTGCCTGACTGACTGAGACTGGACTGACTGACTGACTGACTGACTGACTGACTAACTGACTGACTGAGACTGACTGACTGACTGCTTGACTCTCTGACTGGCTATTTCACTGACTGACTGAATGACTAAATGACTGACTGACACTGACTGACTGACTGCTTGACTACCTGACTGACTGCTTGACTGACTAACTGACTGGACAGGACTGACCGACTGACTGACTGACAGACTGACTGAATAAGGATGACTGACAGACTGACTGAATAAGGCTGACTGACTGACTGACTGACAGACTGACTGAATAAGGCTGACCGACTGACTGACTGCCTGACTGACTGACTGACTGAATGACTGACTGACTGACTGACCGAGACTGACTGACTGACTGACTGAGACTGGACTGGACTGACTGACTGACTGACTGACTGAGACTGACTGACTGCTTTAGTGACTAACTGACTGCACAGGACTGACCGACTGACTGACTGACTGACTGCCTGACTGACTGACTGACTGAATGACTGACTGACTGAGACTAAATGACCGACTGCTTGACTGACTGGCTGAAGGACTAACTGACTGACTGAGTGACTGACTGACTGGACTGACTGACTGAGACTGAATGACTGAGTGCTTGACTGATTGACTGTCAGACTGACTGACTGACTTCGCAAAAGGGAAAAATAAAACAAAAAGATTTATAAAATTAGAAAAAAATATTTGCATTTAAGATTTCCTTTCCGGCTGGGATTTGAACCCAGGGCGACACTCATGGAAGCCCAACGCTCTCGCCAATATACTATCAGATCTCTGTTGATCGGTGTCTTAATTATAATAAAAACAAAAAATGCACCTTAGTAATTATTGATCTAAAATCTTTGAAATCTAAAGGTCGAATGATTAAACTGACTCAGAATTTTCTTCCGTACATAAATAATCCATATTTGCAAAAGAAAGAAATTGAAAAAAAAAAGAATCTTCAAATTAGAAGAGAAATATATACATGAAAGATTTTCGTTCCGGCCGGGACTCGAACCCAGTACCACGCGCTTGGAACCCAACGGTCTAGCCATTAGGCTATCGTAGCTCTGTCGATGGAAGTCTTAAATATAATAAAAACAAAAAATGCACCTTGGTAATTATTGATTCAAACACTTTGAAATTTACAGGTCGAATAATTAAACTGACTCAGAATTTTTCTTCCTACATAAATAATCAATATTCGCAAAAGAGAAAAATTAAAAAAAAAAAAGAAGAAGAAATTTCAAATTAGAAACTAAAAGTATACATTGAAGATTTTCGTTCAGGCTGGGACTCGAACCCAGGGCCACTCGCTTGGAAGCCTAACACAATAGCCATTAGTCTATGGGAGCTCTGTCGGTGGGAGTTTTAAATATAATAAAAACAAAAAATGCACCTTGGTAATTGTTTATTTAAACACTTTGAAATCTTCGTGTCGAAAAATTAAACTGACTCAGAATTTTCTTCCCTACATAAATAATCAATAATTGCAAAGGAAAGAAATTGAAAAAAAAAGAATTTTCAAATTAGAAAAGAAATATATACATTGAAGATATTCGCTCCGGCTGGGACTCGAACCCAGGCCACTCGCTTGGAAGACCAGCGGTCTAACCATTAGGCTATCGGAGTTCTGTCGAGCGGAGTCTTACTGCCTGACTGATACTGCCTGACTGACAGACTGACTCACTGACTGACAATAATGACTGACTGACTCACTGACTGACCGAGACTGACTGACTAACTGCCTGACTGACTGAGACTGGACTGACTGACTTACTGACTGACTGACTGACTAACTGACTGACTGAGACTGACTGATTGACTGCTTGACTCTCTGACTGGCTATTTCACTGACTGACTGAATGACTAAATGACTGACTGACACTGACTGACTGACTGCTTGACTACCTGACTGACTGCTTGACTGACTAACTGACTGGACAGGACTGACCGTCTGACTGACAGACTGACTGACTGACTGACAGACTGACTGAATAAGGCTGACCGACTGACTGACTGCCTGACTGACTGACTGACTGAATGACTGACTGACTGACTGACCGAGACTGACTGACTGACTGACTGAGACTGGACTGGACTGACTGACTGACTGACTGACTGTGACTGACTGACTGCTTTAGTGACTAACTGACTGCACAGGACTGACCGACTGACTGACTGACTGAATGACTGACTGACTGAGACTAACTGACTGACTGAGTGACTGACTGACTGGACTGACTGACTGAGACTGAATGACTGAGTGCTTGACTGATTGACTGTCAGACTGACTGACTGACTTCGCAAAAGGGAAAAATAAAAAAAAAAGAATTATAAAATTAGAAAAAAATATTTGCATTTAAGATTTCCTTTCCGGCCGGGACTCGAACCCAGTACCACGCGCTAGGAACCCAACGGTCTAGCCATTAGGCTATCGGAGCTCTGTCGATGGAAGTCTTAAATATAATAAAAACAAAAAATGCACCTTGGTAATTATTGATTCAAACACTTTGAAATTTACAGGTCGAATAATTAAACTGACTCAGAATTTTTCTCCCTACATAAATAATTAATATTCGCAAAAGAGAAAAATTAAAAAAAAAGAAGAAGAAATTTCAAATTAGAAACTAAAAGTATACATTGAAGATTTTCGTTCAGGCTGGGACTCGAACCCAGGGCCACTCGCTTGGAAGCCTAACACTCTAGCCATTAGTCTATGGGAGCTCTGTCGGTGGGAGTTTTAAATATAATAAAAACAAAAAATGCACCTTGGTAATTGTTTATTTAAACACTTTGAAATCTTCGTGTCGAAAAATTAAACTGACTCAGAATTTTCTTCCCTACATAAATAATCAATAATTGCAAAGGAAAGAAATTGAAAAAAAAAAGAATTTTCAAATTAGAAAAGAAATATATACATTGAAGATATTCGCTCCGGCTGGGACTCGAACCCAGGCCACTCGCTTGGAAGCCTAACACTCTAGCCATTAGTCTATGGGAGCTCTGTCGGTGGGAGTTTTAAATATAATAAAAACAAAAAATGCACCTTGGTAATTGTTTATTTAAACACTTTGAAATCTTCGTGTCGAAAAATTAAACTGACTCAGAATTTTCTTCCCTACATAAATAATCAATAATTGCAAAGGAAAGAAATTGAAAAAAAAAAAGAATTTTCAAATTAGAAAAGAAATATATACATTGAAGATATTCGCTCCGGCTGGGACTCGAACCCAGGCCACTCGCTTGGAAGACCAGCGGTCTAGCCATTAGGCTATCGGAGTTCTGTCGAGCGGAGTCTTACTGCCTGACTGATACTGCCTGACTGACAGACTGACTCACTGACTGACTGATACTGACTGACTGACTCACTGACTGACCGAGACTGACTGACTAACTGCCTGACTGACTGAGACTGGACTGACTGACTGACTGACTGAGTGACTGACTGACTAACTGACTGACTGAGACTGACTGACTGACTGCTTGACTCTCTGACTGGCTATTTCACTGACTGACTGACTGACTGCTTGACTACCTGACTGACTGCTTGACTGACTAACTGACTGGACAGGACTGACCGACTGACTGACTGACAGACTGACTGAATAAGGATGACTGACATACTGACTGAATAAGGCTGACTGACTGACTGACTGACAGACTGACTGAATAAGGCTGACCGACTGACTGACTGCCTGACTGAATGACTGACTGACTGACTGACCGAGACTGACTGACTGACTGACTGAGACTGGACTGGACTGACTGACTGACTGACTGAGTGAGACTGACTGACTGCTTTAGTGACTAACTGACTGCACAGGACTGACCGACTGACTGACTGACTGACTGCCTGACTGACTGAATGACTGACTGACTGAGACTAAATGACTGACTGCTTGACTGACTGGCTGAAGGACTAACTGACTGACTGAGTGACTGACTGACTGGACTGACTGACTGAGACTGAATGACTGAGTTCTTGACTGATTGACTGTCAGACTGACTGACTGACTTCGCAAAAGGGAAAAATAAAAAAAAAAAGAATTATAAAATTAGAAAAAAAATTTGCATTTAAGATTTCCTTTCCGGCTGGGATTTGAACCCAGGGCGACACTCATGGAAGCCCAACGCTCTCGCCAATATACTATCGGATCTCTGTTGATCGGTGTCTTAATTATAATAAAAACAAAAAATGCACCTTAGTAATTATTGATCTAAAATCTTTGAAATCTAAAGGTCGAATGATTAAACTGACTCAGAATTTTCTTCCGCACATAAATAATCCATATTTGCAAAAGAAAGAAATTGAAAGAAAAAAGAATCTTCAAATTAGAAGAGAAATATATACATGGAAGATTTTCGTTCCGGCCGGGACTCGAACCCAGTACCACGCGCTAGGAACCCAACGGTCTAGCCATTAGGCTATCGGAGCTCTGTCGACGGAAGTCTTAAATATAATAAAAACAAAAAATGCACCTTGGTAATTATTGATTCAAACACTTTGAAATTTACAGGTCGAATAATTAAACTGACTCAGAATTTTTCTCCCTACATAAATAATCAATATTCGCAAAAGAGAAAAATTAAAAAAAAAGAAGAAGAAATTTCAAATTAGAAACTAAAAGTATACATTGAAGATTTTCGTTCAGGCTGGGACTCGAACCCAGGGCCACTCGCTTGGAAGCCTAACACTCTAGCCATTAGTCTATGGGAGCTCGGTCGGTGGGAGTTTTAAATATAATAAAAACAAAAAATGAACCTTGGTAATTGTTTATTTAAACACTTTGAAATCTTTGTGTCGAAAAATTATACTGACTCAGAATTTTCTTCCCTACATAAATAATCAATAATTGCAAAGGAAAGAAATTGAAAAAAAAAAAGAATTTTCAAATTAGAAAAGAAATATATACATTGAAGATATTCGCTCCGGCTGGGACTCGAACCCAGGGCACTCGCTTGGAAGACCAGCGGTCTAGCCATTAGGCTATCGGAGTTCTGTCGAGCGGAGTCTTACTGTCTGACTGATACTGCCTGACTGACAGACTGACTCACTGACTGACTGATACTGACTGACTGACTCACTGACTGACCGAGACTGACTGACTAACTGCCTGACTGACTGAGACTGGACTGACTGACTGACTGACTGACTGACTGACTAACTGACTGACTGAGACTGACTGACTGACTGCTTGACTCTCTGACTGGCTATTTCACTGACTGACTGAATGACTAAATGACTGACTGACACTGACTGACTGACTGCTTGACTACCTGACTGACTGCTTGACTAACTGACTGGACAGGACTGACCGACTGACTGACTGACTGAATAAGGATGACTGACAGACTGACTGAATAAGGCTGACTGACTGACTGACTGAATAAGGCTGACCGACTGACTGACTGCCTGACTGACTGACTGACTGAATGACTGACTGACTGACTGACCGAGACTGACTGACTGACTGACTGAGACTGGACTGGACTGACTGACTGACTGACTGAGTGAGACTGACTGACTGCTTTAGTGACTAACTGACTGCACAGGACTGACCGACTGACTGACTGACTGACTGCCTGACTGACTGACTGACTGCCTCACTGACTGACTGACTGACTGACTGAGACTAAATGACTGACTGCTTGACTGACTGGCTGAAGGACTAACTGACTGACTGAGTGACTGACTGACTGGACTGACTGAGTGAGACTGAATGACTGAGTGCTTGACTGATTGACTGTCAGACTGACTGACTGACTTCGCAAAAGGGAAAAATAAAAAAACAAGAATTATAAAATTAGAAAAAAATATTTGCATTTAAGATTTCCTTTCCGGCTGGGATTTGAACCCAGGGCGACACTCATGGATGCCCAACGCTCTCGCCAATATACTATCGGATCTCTGTTGATCGGTGTCTTAATTATAATAAAAACAAAAAATGCACTTTAGTAATTATTGATCTAAAATCTTTGAAATCTAAAGGTCGAATGATTAAACTGACTCAGAATTTTCTTCCGTACATAAATAATCCATATTTGCAAAAGAAAGAAATTAAAAAAAAAAAGAATCTTCAAATTAGAAGAGAAAAATATACATGGAAGATTTTCGTTCCGGCCGGGAGTCGAACCCAGTACCACGCGCTTGGAACCCAACGGTCTAGCCATTAGGCTATCGGAGCTCTGTCGATGGAAGTCTTAAATATAATAAAAACAAAAAATGCACCTTGGTAATTATTGATTCAAACACTTTGAAATTTACAGGTCGAATAATTAAACTGACTCAGAATTTTTCTCCCTACATAAATAATCAATATTCGCAAAAGAGAAAAATTAAAAAAAAAAGAAGAAGAAATTTCAAATTAGAAACTAAAAGTATACATTGAAGATTTTCGTTCAGGCTGGGACTCGAACCCAGGGCCACTCGCTTGGAAGCCTAACACTCTAGCCATTAGTGTATGGGAGCTCTGTCGGTGGGAGTTTTAAATATAATAAAAACAAAAAATGCACTTTGGTAATTGTTTATTTAAACACTTTGAAATCTTCGTGTCGAAAAATTAAACTGACTCAGAATTTTCTTCCCTACATAAATAATCAATAATTGCAAAGGAAAGAAATTGAAAAAAAAAAGAATTTTCAAATTAGAAAAGAAATATATACATTGAAGATATTCGCTCCGGCTGGGACTCGAACCCAGGCCACTCGCTTGGAAGACCAACGGTCTAGCCATTAGGCTATCGGAGTTCTGTCGAGCGGAGTCTTACTGCCTGACTGATACTTCCTGACTGACAGACTGACTCACTGACTGACTGATACTGACTGACTGACTCACTGACTGACTAACTGCCTGACTGATTGAGACAGGACTGACTGACTGACTGACTGACTGACTGACTAACTGACTGACTGAGACTGACTGACTGACTGCTTGACTCTCTGACTGGCTATTTCACTGACTGACTGAATGACTAAATGACTGACTGACACTGACTGACTGACTGCTTGACTACCTGACTGACTGCTTGACTGACTAACTGACTGGACAGGACTGACCGACTGACTGACTGACAGACTGACTGAATAAGGATGACTGACAGACTGACTGAATAAGGCTGACTGACTGACTGACTGACAGACTGACTGAATAAGGCTGACCGACTGACTGACTGCCTGACTGACTGAATGACTGACTGACTGACTGACCGAGACTGACTGACTGACTGACTGAGACTGGACTGGACTGACTGACTGACTGACTGACTGAGACTGACTGACTGCTTTAGTGACTAACTGACTGCACAGGACTGACCGACTGACTGACTGACTGACAGCCTGACTGACTGACTGACTGAATGACTGACTGACTGAGACTAAATGACTGACTGCTTGACTGACTGGCTGAATGACTAACTGACTGACTGAGTGACTGACTGACTGGACTGACTGACTGAGACTGAATGACTGAGTGCTTGACTGATTGACTGTCAGACTGACTGACTGACTTCGCAAAAGGGAAAAATAAAAAAAAAGAATTATAAAATTAGAAAAAAATATTTGCATTTAAGATTTCCTTTCCGGCCGGGACTCGAACCCAGTACTACGCGCTAGGAACCCAACGGTCTAGCCATTAGGCTATCGGAGCTCTGTCGATGGAAGTCTTAAATATAATAAAAACAAAAAATGCACCTTGGTAATTATTGATTCAAACACTTTGAAATTTACAGGTCAAATAATTAAACTGACTCAGAATTTTTTTCCCTACATAAATAATCAATATTCGCAAAAGAGAAAAATTAAAAAAAAAAGAAGAAGAAATTTCAAATTAGAAACTAAAATTATACATTGAAGATTTTCGTTCAGGCTGGGACTCGTACCCAGGGCCACTCGCTTGGAAGCCTAACACTCTAGCCATTAGTCTATGGGAGCTCTGTCGGGGGGAGTTTTAAATATAATAAAAACAAAAAATGCACCTTGGTAATTGTTTATTTAAACACTTTGAAATCTTCGTGTCGAAAAATTAAACTGACTCAGAATTTTCTTCCCTACATAAATAATCAATAATTGCAAAGGAAAGAAATTGAAAAAAAAAAGAATTTTCAAATTAGAAAAGAAATATATACATTGAAGATATTCGCTCCGGCTGGGACTCGAACCCAGGCCACTCGCTTGGAAGACCAACGGTCTAGCCATTAGGCTATCGGAGTTCTGTCGAGCGGAGTCTTACTGCCTGACTGATACTTCCTGACTGACAGACTGACTCACTGACTGACTGATACTGACTGACTGACTCACTGACTGACCGAGACTGACTGACTAACTGCCTGACTGACTGAGACTGGACTGACTGACAGACTGACTGACTGACTAACTGACTGACTGAGACTGACTGACTGACTGCTTGACTCTCTGACTGGCTATTTCACTGACTGACTGAATGACTAAATTACTGACTGACACTGACTGACTGACTGCTTGAATACCTGACTGACTGCTTGACTGACTAACTGACTGGACAGGACTGACCGACTGACTGACTGACAGACTGACTGAATAAGGCTGACCGACTGACAGACTGCTTTAGTGACTGACTGACTGAATGACTGACTGACTGACTGACCGAGACTGACTGACTGACTGACTGAGACTGGACTGGACTGACTGAGACTGACTGACTGCTTTAGTGACTAACTGACTGCACAGGACTGACCGACTGACTGACTGACTGACTGCCTGACTGACTGACTGACTGCCTCACTGACTGACTGACTGACTGACTGAGACTAAATGACTGACTGCTTCACTGACTGGCTGAAGGACTAACTGACTGACTGAGTGACTGAATGACTGGACTGACTGACTGAGACTGAATGACTGAGTGCTTGACTGATTGACTGTCAGACTGACTGACTGACTTCGCAAAAGGGAAAAATAAAAAAAAAGAATTATAAAATTAGAAAAAAATATTTGCATTTAAGATTTCCTTTCCGGCTGGGATTTGAACCCAGGGCGACATTCATGGAAGCCAAACGCTCTCGCCAATATACTATCGGATCTCTGTTGTTCGGTGTCTTAATTATAATAAAAACAAAAAATGCACCTTAGTAATTATTGATCTAAAATCTTTGAAATCTAAAGGTCGAATGATTAAACTGACTCAGAATTTTCTTCCGTACATAAATAATCCATATTTGCAAAAGAAAGAAATTGAAAAAAAAAGAATCTTCAAATTAGAAGAGAAATATATACATGGAAGATTTTCGTTCCGGCCGGGACTCGAACCCAGTACCACGCGCTTGGAACCCAACGGTCTAGCCATTAGGCTATCGGAGCTCTGTCGATGGAAGTCTTAAATATAATAAAAACAAAAAATGCACCTTGGTAATTATTGATTCAAACACTTTGAAATTTACAGGTCGAATAATTAAACTGACTCAGAATTTTTCTCCCTACATAAATAATCAATATTCGCAAAAGAGAAAAATTAAAAAAAAAAGAAGAAGAAATTTCAAATTAGAAACTAAAAGTATACATTGAAGATTTTCGTTCAGGCTGGGACTCGAACCCAGGGCCACTCGCTTGGAAGCCTAACACTCTAGCCATTAGTCTATGGGAGCTCTGTCGGTGGGAGTTTTAAATATAATAAAAACAAAAAATGCACCTTGGTAATTGTTTATTTAAACACTTTGAAATCTTCGTGTCGAAAAATTAAACTGACTCAGAATTTTCTTCCCTACATAAATAATCAATAATTGCAAAGGAAAGAAATTGAAAAAAAAAAGAATTTTCAAATTAGAAAAGAAATATATACATTGAAGATATTCTCTCCGGCTGGGACTCGAACCCAGGCCACTCGCTTGGAAGACCAGCGGTCTAGCCATTAGGCTATCGGAGTTCTGTCGAGCGGAGTCTTACTGCCTGACTGATACTGCCTGACTGACAGACTGACTCACTGACTGACTGATACTGACTGACTGACTCACTGACTGACCGAGACTGACTGACTAACTGCCTGACTGACTGAGACTGGACTGACTGACTGACTGACTGACTGACTGACTGACTAACTGACTGACTGAGACTGACTGACTGACTGCTTGACTCTCTGACTGGCTATTTCACTGACTGACTGAATGACTAAATGACTGACTGACACTGACTGACTGACTGCTTGACTACCTGACTGACTGCTTGACTGACTAACTGACTGGACAGGACTGACCGACTGACTGACTGACAGACTGACTGAATAAGGCTGACTGACTGACTGACTGACAGACTGACTGAATAAGGCTGACCGACTGACTGACTGCCTGACTGACTGACTGACTGAATGACTGACTGACTGACTGACCGAGACTGACTGACTGACTGACTGAGACTGGACTGGACTGACTGACTGACTGACTGACTGAGACTGACTGACTGCTTTAGTGACTAACTGACTGCACAGGACTGACCGACTGACTGACTGACTGACTGACTGACTGACTGACTACCTGACTGACTGCTTGACTGACTAACTGACTGGACAGGACTGACCGACTGACTGACTGACAGACTGACTGAATAAGGATGACTGACAGACTGACTGAATAAGGCTGACTGACTGACTGACTGACAGACTGACTGAATAAGGCTGACCGACTGACTGACTGCCTGACTGACTGACTGACTGAATGACTGACTGACTGACTGACTGACTGAGACTGGACTGGACTGACTGACTGACTGACTGACTGAGACTGACTGACTGCTTTAGTGACTAACTGACTGCACAGGACTGACCGACTGACTGACTGACTGACTGCCTGACTGACTGACTGACTGAATGACTGACTGACTGAGACTAAATGACTGACTGCTTGACTGACTGGCTGAAGGACTAACTGACTGACTGAGTGACTGACTGACTGGACTGACTGACTGAGACTGAATGACTGAGTGCTTGACTGATTGACTGTCAGACTGACTGACTGACTTCGCAAAAGGGAAAAATAAAAAAAAAAGAATTATAAAATTAGAAAATAATAATTGCATTTAAGATTTCCTTTCCGGCTGGGATTTGAACCCAGGGCGACACTCATGGAAGCCCAACGCTCTCGCCAATATACTATCGGATCTCTGTTGATCGGTGTCTTAATTATAATAAAAACAAAAAATGCACCTTAGTAATTATTGATCTAAAATCTTTGAAATCTAAAGGTCGAATGATTAAACTGACTCAGAATTTTCTTCCGTACATAAATAATCCATATTTGCAAAAGAAAGAAATTGAAAAAAAAAAGAATTTTCAAATTAGAAGAGAAATATATACATGGAAGATTTTCGTTCCGGCCGGGACTCGAACCCAGTACCACGCGCTTGGAACCCAACGGTCTAGCCATTAGGCTATCGGAGCTCTGTCGATGGAAGTCTTAAATATAATAAAAACAAAAAATGCACCTTGGTAATTATTGATTCAAACACTTTGAAATTTACAGGTCGAATAATTAAACTGACTCAGAATTTTTCTCCCTACATAAATAATCAATATTCGCAAAGGAGAAAAATTAAAAAAAAAAGAAGAAGAAATTTCAAATTAAGAAACTAAAAGTATACATTGAAGATTTTCGTTCAGGCTGGGACTCGAACCCAGGGCCACTCGCTTGGAAGCCTAACACTCTAGCCATTAGTCTATGGGAGCTCTGTCGGTGGGAGTTTTAAATATAATAAAAACAAAAAATGCGCCTTGGTAATTGTTTATTTAAACACTTTGAAATCTTCGTGTCGAAAAATTAAACTGACTCAGAATTTTCTTCCCTACATAAATAATCAATAATTGCAAAGGAAAGAAATTGAAAAAAAAAAGAATTTTCAAATTAGAAAAGAAATATATACATTGAAGATATTCGCTCCGGCTGGGACTCGAACCCAGGCCACTCGCTTGGAAGACCAGCGGTCTAGCCATTAGGCTATCGGAGTTCTTTCGAGCGGAGTCTTACTGCCTGACTGATACTGCCTGACTGACAGACTGACTCACTGACTGACTGATACTGACTGACTGACTCACTGACTGACCGAGACTGACTGACTAACTGCCTGACTGACTGAGACTGGACTGACTGACTGACTGACTGACTGACTGACTAACTGACTGACTGAGACTGACTGACTGACTGCTTGACTGACTAACTGACTGACTGAGACTGACTGACTGACTGCTTGACTCTCTGACTGGCTATTTCACTGACTGACTGAATGACTAAATGACTGACTGACACTGACTGACTGACTGCTTGACTACCTGACTGACTGCTTGACTGACTAACTGACTGGACAGGACTGACCTACTGACTGACTGACAGACTGACTGAATAAGGATGACTGACAGACTGACTGAATAAGGCTGACAGACTGACTGAATAAGGCTGACCGACTGACTGACTGCCTGACTGACTGACTGACTGAATGACTGACTGACTGACTGACCGAGACTGACTGACTGACTGACTGAGACTGGACTGGACTGACTGACTGACTGACTGACTGAGACTGACTGACTGCTTTAGTGACTAACTGACTGCACACGACTGACCGACTGACTGACTGACTGACTGCCTGACTGACTGACTGACTGAATGACTGACTGACTGAGACTAAATGACTGACTGCTTGACTGACTGGCTGAAGGACTAACTGACTGACTGACTGCCTGACTGACTGACTGACTGACTGCCTGACTGACTGACTGACTGAATGACTGACTGACTGAGACTAAATGACTGACTGCTTGACTGACTGGCTGAAGGACTAACTGACTGACTGAGTGACTGACTGACTGGACTGACTGACTGAGACTGAATGACTGAGTGCTTGACTTATTGACTGTCAGACTGACTGACTGACTTCGCAAAAGGGAAAAATAAAAAAAAAGAATTATAAAATTAGAAAAAAATATTTGCATTTAAGATTTCCTTTCCGGCCGGGACTCGAACCCAGTACCACGCGCTAGGAACCCAACGGTCTAGCCATTAGGCTATCGGAGCTCTGTCGATGGAAGTCTTAAATATAATAAAAACAAAAAATGCACCTTGGTAATTATTTATTCAAACACTTTGAAATTTACAGGTCGAATAATTAAACTGACTCAGAATTTTTCTCCCTACATAAATAATCAATATTCGCAAAAGAGAAAAATTAAAAAAAAAAAAGAAGAAGAAATTTCAAATTAGAAACTAAAAGTATACATTGAAGATTTTCGTTCAGGCTGGGACTCGAACCCAGGGCCACTCGCTTGGAAGCCTAACACTCTAGCCATTAGTCTATGGGAGCTCTGTCGGTGGGAGTTTTAAATATAATAAAAACAAAAAATGCACCTTGGTAATTGTTTATTTAAACACTTTGAAATCTTCGTGTCGAAAAATTAAACTGACTCAGAATTTTCTTCCCTACATAAATAATCAATAATTGCAAAGGAAAGAAATTGAAAAAAAAAGAATTTTCAAATTAAAAAAGAAATATATACATTGAAGATATTCGCTCCGGCTGGGACTCGAACCCAGGCCACTCGCTTCGAAGACCAGCGGTCTAGCCATTAGGCTATCGGAGTTCTGTCGAGCTTAGTCTTACTGCCTGACTGATACTGCCTGACTGACAGACTGACTCACTGACTGACTGATACTGACTGACTAACTGATACTGACTGACTGACTCACTGACTGACCGAGACTGACTGACTAACTGCCTGACTGACTGAGACTGGACTGACTGACTGACTGACTGACTGACTGACTAACTGACTGACTGAGACTGACTGACTGACTGCTTAACTCTCTGACTGGCTATTTCACTGACTGACTGAATGACTAAATGACTGACTGGCACTGACTGACTGACTGCTTGACTACCTGACTGACTGCTTGACTGACTAACTGACTGCTTGACTGACTAACTGACAGACTGACTGAATAAGGCTGACTGACTGACTGACTGACAGACTGACTGAATAAGGCTGACCGACTGACTGACTGCCTGACTGACTGACTGACTGAATGACTGACTGACTGACTGACCGAGACTGACTGACTGACTGACTGAGACTGGACTGGACTGACTGACTGACTGACTGACTGAGACTGACTGACTGCTTTAGTGACTAACTGACTGCACAGGACTGACCGACTGACTGACTGACTGACTGCCTGACTGACTGACTGACTGACTGAATGACTGACTGACTGAGACTAAATGACTGACTGCTTGACTGACTGGCTGAAGGACTAACTGACTGACTGAGTGACTGACTGACTGGACTGACTGACTGAGACTGAATGACTGAGTGCTTGACTGATTGACTGTCAGACTGACTGACTGACTTCGCAAAAGGGAAAAATAAAAAAAAAAAGAATTATAAAATTAGAAAAAAATATTTGCATTTAAGATTTCCTTTCCGGCTGGGATTTGAACCCAGGGCGACACTCATGGAAGCCCACCGCTCTCGCCAATATACTATCGGATCTCTGTTGATCGGTGTCTTAATTATAATAAAAACAAAAAATGCACCTTAGTAATTATTGATCTAAAATTTTTGAAATCTAAAGGTCGAATGATTAAACTGACTCAGAATTTTCTTCCGTACATAAATAATCCATATTTGCAAAAGAAAGAAATTGAAAAAAAAAAGAATCTTCAAATTAGAAGAGAAATATATACTTGGAAGATTTTCGTTCCGGCCGGGACTCGAACCCAGTACCACGCGCTTGGAACCCAACGGTCTAGCCATTAGGCTATCGGAGCTCTGTCGATGGAAGTCTTAAATATAAAAAAAACAAAAAATGCACCTTGGTAATTATTGATTCAAACACTTTGAAATTTACAGGTCGAATAATTAAACTGACTCAGAATTTTTCTCCCTACATAAATAATCAATATTCGCAAAAGAGAAAAATTAAAAAAAAAGAAGAAGAAATTTCAAATTAGAAACTAAAAGTATACATTGAAGATTTTCGTTCAGGCTGGGACTCGAACCCAGGGCCACTCGCTTGGAAGCCTAACACTCTAGCCATTAGTCTATGGGAGCTCTGTCGGTGGGAGTTTTAAATATAATAAAAACAAAAAATGCACCTTGGTAATTGTTTATTTAAACACTTTGAAATCTTCGTGTCGAAAAATTAAACTGACTCAGAATTTTCTTCCCTACATAAATAATCAATAATTGCAAAGGAAAGAAATTGAAAAAAAAAGAATTTTCAAATTAGAAAAGAAATATATACATTGAAGATATTCGCTCCGGCTGGGACTCGAACCCAGGCTACTCGCTTGGAAGACCAGCGGTCTAGCCATTAGGCTATCGAAGTTCTGTCGAGCGGAGTCTTACTGCCTGACTGATACTGCCTGACTGACAGACTGACTCACTGACTGACTGATACTGACTGACTGACTGACTGATACTGACTGACTGACTCACTGACTGACCGAGACTGACTGACTAACTGCCTGACTGACTGAGACTGGACTGACTGACTGACTGACTGACTGACTGACTGACTAACTGACTGACTGAGACTGACTGACTGCTTGACTCTCTGACTGGCTATTTCACTGACTGACTGAATGACTAAATGACTGACTGACACTGACTGACTGACTGCTTGACTACCTGACTGACTGCTTGACTGACTAACTGACTGGACAGGACTGACCGACTGACTGACTGACAGACTGACTGAATAAGGATGACTGACAGACTGACTGAATAAGGCTGACTGACTGACTGACTGACAGACTGACTGAATAAGGCTGACCGACTGACTGACTGCCTGACTGACTGACTGACTGAATGACTGACTGACTGACTGACTGAGACTGGACTGGACTGACTGACTGACTGACTGACTGAGACTGACTGACTGCTTTAGTGACTAACTGACTGCACAGGACTGACCGACTGACTGACTGACTGACTGCCTGACTGACTGACTGACTGAATGACTGACTGACATAGACTAAATGACTGACTGCTTGACTGACTGGCTGAAGGACTAACTGACTGACTGAGTGACTGACTGACTGGACTGACTGACTGAGACTGAATGACTGAGTGCTTGACTGATTGACTGAGACTGACTGACTGACTGCTTGACTACCTGACTGACTGCTTGACTGACTAACTGACTGGACAGGACTGACCGACTGACTGACTGACAGACTGACTGAATAAGGATGAGTGACAGACTGACTGAATAAGGCTGACTGACTGACTGACTGACAGACTGACTGAATAAAGCTGACCGACTGACTGACTGCCTGACTGACTGACTGACTGAATGACTGACTGACTGACTGACCGAGACTGACTGACTGACTGACTGAGACTGGACTGGACTGACTGACTGACTGAGACTGGACTGGACTGACTGACTGACTGAGACTGACTGACTGCTTTAGTGACTAACTGACTGCACAGGACTGTCCGACTGACTGACTGACTGACTGCCTGACTGACTGACTGACTGAATGACTGACTGACTGAGACTAAATGACTGACTGCTTGACTGACTGGCTGAAGGACTAACTGACTGACTGAGTGACTGACTGACTGGACTGACTGACTGAGACTGAATGACTGAGTGCTTGACTGATTGACTGTCAGACTGACTGACTGACTTCGCAAAAGGGAAAAATAAAAAAAAAGAATTATAAAATTAGAAAAAAATATTTGCATTTAAGATTTCCTTTCCGGCTGGAATTTGAACCCAGGGCGACACTCATGGAAGCCCAACGCTCTCGCCAATATACTATCGGATCTCTGTTGATCGGTGTCTTAATTATAATAAAAACAAAAAATGCACCTTAGTAATTATTGATCTAAAATCTTTGAAATCTAAAGGTCGAATGATTAAACTGACTCAGAATTTTCTTCCGTACATAAATAATCCATATTTGCAAAAGAAAGAAATTGAAAAAAAAAAGAATCTTCAAATTAGAAGAGAAATATATACATGGAAGATTTTCGTTCCGGCCCGGACTCGAACCCAGTACCACGCGCTTGGAGCCCAACGGTCTAGCCACTAGGCTATCGGAGCTCTGTCGATGGAAGTCTTAAATATAATAAAAACAAAAAATGCACCTTGGTAATTATTGATTCAAACACTTTGAAATTTACAGGTCGAATAATTAAACTGACTCAGAATTTTTCTCCCTACATAAATAATCAATATTCGCAAAAGAGAAAAATTAAAAAAAAAAGAAGAAGAAATTTCAAATTAGAAACTAAAAGTATACATTGAAGATTTTCGTTCAGGCTGGGAGTCGAACCCAGGGCCACTCGCTTGGAAGTCTAACACTCTAGCCATTAGTCTATGGGAGCTCTGTCGGTGGGAGTTTTAAATATAATAAAAACAAAAAATGCACCTTGGTAATTGTTTATTTAAACACTTTGAAATCTTCGTGTCGAAAAATTAAACTGACTCAGAATTTTCTTCCCTACATAAATAATCAATAATTGCAAAGGAAAGAAATTGAAAAAAAAAAGAATTTTCAAATTAGAAAAGAAATATATACATTGAAGATATTCGCTCCGGCTGGGACTCGAACCCAGGCCACTCGCTTGGAAGACCAGCGGTCTAGCCATTAGGCTATCGGAGTTCTGTCGAGCGGAGTCTTACTGCCTGACTGATACTGCCTGACTGACAGACTGACTCACTGACTGACTGATACTGACTGACTGACTCACTGACTGACCGAGACTGACTGACTAACTGCCTGACTGACTGAGACTGGACTGACTGACTGACTGACTGACTGACTGACTAACTGACTGACGGAGACTGACTGACTGACTGCTTGACTCTCTGACTGGCTATTTCACTGACTGACTGAATGACTAAATGACTGACTGACACTGACTGACTGACTGCTTGACTACCTGACTGACTGCTTGACTGACTAACTGACTGGACAGGACTGACCGACTGACTGACAGACAGACTGACTGAATAAGGATGACTGACAGACTGACTGAATAAGGCTGACTGACTGACTGACTGACAGACTGACTGAATAAGGATGACCGACTGACTGACTGCCTGACTGACTGACTGACTGAATGACTGACTGACTGACTGACCGAGACTGACTGACTGACTGACTGAGACTGGACTGGACTGACTGACTGACTGAGACTGCACTGGACTGACTGACTGACTGACTGACTGAGACTGACTGACTGCTTTAGTGACTAACTGACTGCACAGGACTGACCGACTGACTGACTGACTGACTGCCTGACTGACTGACTGACTGAATGACTGACTGACTGAGACTAAATGACTGACTGCTTGACTGACTGGCTGAAGGACTAACTGACTGACTGAGTGACTGACTGACTGGACTGACTGACTGAGACTGAATGACTGAGTGCTTGACTGATTGACTGTCAGACTGACTGACTGACTTCGCAAAAGGGAAAAATAAAAAAAAAGAATTATAAAATTAGAAATAAATATTTGCATTTAAGATTTCCTTTCCGGCTGGAATTTGAACCCAGGGCGACACTCATGGAAGCCCAACGCTCTCGCCAATATACTATCGGATCTCTGTTGATCGGTGTCTTAATTATAATAAAAACAAAAAATGCACCTTAGTAATTATTGATCTAAAATCTTTGAAATCTAAAGGTCGAATGATTAAACTGACTCAGAATTTTCTTCCGTACATAAATAATCCATATTTGCAAAAGAAAGAAATTGAAAAAAAAAAGAATCTTCAAATTAGAAGAGAAATATATACATGGAAGATTTTCGTTCCGGCCGGGACTCGAACCCAGTACCACGCGCTTGGAACCCAACGGTCTAGCCATTAGGCTATCAGAACTCTGTCGATGGAAGTCTTAAATATAATAAAAACAAAAAATGCACCTTGGTAATTATTGATTCAAACACTTTGAAATTTACAGTTCGAATAATTAAACTGACTCAGAATTTTTCTCCCTACATAAATAATCAATATTCGCAAAAGAGAAAAATTTAAAAAAAAAAGAAGAAGAAATTTCAAATTAGAAACTAAAAGTATACATTGAAGATTTTCGTTCAGGCTGGGACTCGAACCCAGGGCCACTCGCTTGGAAGCCTAACACTCTAGCCATTAGTCTATGGGAGCTCTGTCGGTGGGAGTTTTAAATATAATAAAAACAAAAAATGCACCTTGGTAATTGTTTATTTAAACACTTTGAAATCTTCGTGTCGAAAAATTAAACTGACTCAGAATTTTCTTCCCTACATAAATAATCAATAATTGCAAAGGAAAGAAATTGAAAAAAAAAGAATTTTCAAATTAGAAAAGAAATATATACATTGAAGATATTCGCTCCGGCTGGGACTCGAACCCAGGCCACTCGCTTGGAAGACCAGCGGTCTAGCCATTAGGCTATCGGAGTTCTGTCGAGCGGAGTCTTACTGCCTGACTGATACTGCCTGACTGACAGACTGACTCACTGACTGACTGATACTGACTGACTGACTCACTGACTGACCGAGACTGACTGACTAATTGCCTGACTGACTGAGACGGAATGACTGACTGACTGACTGACTGACTGACTGAGACTGACTGACTGACTGCTTGACTCTCTGACTGGCTATTTCACTGACTGACTGAATGACTAAATGACTGACTGACACTGACTGACTGACTGCTTGACTACCTGACTGACTGCTTGACTGACTAACTGACTGGACAGGACTGACCGACTGACTGACTGACAGACTGACTGAATAAGGATGACTGACAGACTGACTGAATAAGGCTGACTGACTGACTGACTGACAGACTGACTGAATAAGGATGACCGACTGACTGACTGCCTGACTGACTGACTGACTGAATGACTGACTGACTGACTGACCGAGACTGACTGACTGAATGACTGACTGACTGGACTGGACTGACTGACTGACTGAGACTGCACTGGACTGACTGACTGACTGACTGACTGAGACTGACTGACTGCTTTAGTGACTAACTGACTGCACAGGACTGACCGACTGACTGACTGACTGACTGCCTGACTGACTGACTGACTGAATGACTGACTGACTGAGACTAAATGACTGACTGCTTGACTGACTGGCTGAAGGACTAACTGACTGACTGAGTGACTGACTGACTGGACTGACTGACTGAGACTGAATGACTGACTGCTTGACTGATTGACTGTCAGACTGACTGACTGACTTCGCAAAAGGGAAAAATAAAAAAAAAGAATTATAAAATTAGAAAAAAATATTTGCATTTAAGATTTCCTTTCCGGCTGGAATTTGAACCCAGGGCGACACTCATGGAAGCCCAACGCTCTCGCCAATATACTATCGGATCTCTGTTGATCGGTGTCTTAATTATAATAAAAACAAAAAATGCACCTTAGTAATTATTGATCTAAAATCTTTGAAATCTAAAGGTCGAATGATTAAACTGACTCAGAATTTTCTTCCGTACATAAATAATCCATATTTGCAAAAGAAAGAAATTGAAAAAAAAAGAATCTTCAAATTAGAAGAGAAATATATACATGGAAGATTTTCGTTCCGGCCGGGACTCGAACCCAGTACCACGCGCTTGGAACCCAACGGTCTAGCCATTAGGCTATCAGAACTCTGTCGATGGAAGTCTTAAATATAATAAAAACAAAAAATGCACCTTGGTAATTATTGATTCAAACACTTTGAAATTTACAGGTCGAATAATTAAACTGACTCAGAATTTTTCTCCCTACATAAATAATCAATATTCGCAAAAGAGAAAAATTTAAAAAAAAAAGAAGAAGAAATTTCAAATTAGAAACTAAAAGTATACATTGAAGATTTTCGTTCAGGCTGGGACTCGAACCCAGGGCCACTCGCTTGGAAGCCTAACACTCTAGCCATTAGTCTATGGGAGCTCTGTCGGTGGGAGTTTTAAATATAATAAAAACAAAAAATGCACCTTGGTAATTGTTTATTTAAACACTTTGAAATCTTCGTGTCGAAAAATTAAACTGACTCAGAATTTTCTTCCCTACATAAATAATCAATAATTGCAAAGGAAAGAAATTGAAAAAAAAAGAATTTTCAAATTAGAAAAGAAATATATACATTGAAGATATTCGCTCCGGCTGGGACTCGAACCCAGGACACTCGCTTGGAAGACCAGCGGTCTAGCCATTAGGCTATCGGAGTTCTGTCGAGCGGAGTCTTACTGCCTGACTGATACTGCCTGACTGACAGACTGACTCACTGACTGACTGATACTGATTGACTGACTCACTGACTGACCGAGAGTGACTGACTAACTGCCTGACTGACTGAGACTGGACTGACTGACTGACTGACTGACTGACTGACTAACTGACTGACTGAGACTGACTGACTGACTGCTTGACTCTCTGACTGGCTATTTCACTGACTGACTGAATGACTAAATGACTGACTGACACTGACTGACTGACTGCTTGACTACCTGACTGACTGCTTGACTGACTAACTGACTGGACAGGACTGACCGACTGACTGACAGACAGACTGACTGAATAAGGATGACTGACAGACTGACTGAATAAGGCTGACTGACAGACTGACTGAATAAGGATGACCGACTGACTGACTGCCTGACTGACTGACTGACTGAATGACTGACTGACTGACTGACCGAGACTGACTGACTGACTGACTGAGACTGGACTGGACTGACTGACTGACTGAGACTGCACTGGACTGACTGACTGACTGACTGACTGAGACTGACTGACTGCTTTAGTGACTAACTGACTGCACAGGACTGACCGACTGACTGACTGACTGACTGCCTGACTGACTGACTGACTGAATGACTGACTGACTGAGACTAAATGACTGACTGCTTGACTGACTGGCTGAAGGACTAACTGACTGACTGAGTGACTGACTGACTGACTGACTGACTGACTGACTAACTGACTGACTGAGACTGACTGACTGACTGCTTGACTCTCTGACTGGCTATTTCACTGACTGACTGAATGACTAAATGACTGACTGACACTGACTGACTGACTGCTTGACTACCTGACTGACTGCTTGACTGACTAACTGACTGGACAGGACTGACCGACTGACTGACTGACAGACTGACTGAATAAGGATGACTGACAGACTGACTGAATAAGGCTGACTGACTGACTGACTGACAGACTGACTGAATAAGGATGACCGACTGACTGACTGCCTGACTGACTGACTGACTGAATGACTGACTGACTGACTGACCGAGACTGACTGACTGAATGACTGACTGACTGGACTGGACTGACTGACTGACTGAGACTGCACTGGACTGACTGACTGACTGACTGACTGAGACTGACTGACTGCTTTAGTGACTAACTGACTGCACAGGACTGACCGACTGACTGACTGACTGACTGCCTGACTGACTGACTGACTGAATGACTGACTGACTGAGACTAAATGACTGACTGCTTGACTGACTGGCTGAAGGACTAACTGACTGACTGAGTGACTGACTGACTGGAGTGACTGACTGAGACTGAATGACTGACTGCTTGACTGATTGACTGTCAGACTGACTGACTGACTTCGCAAAAGGGAAAAATAAAAAAAAAGAATTATAAAATTAGAAAAAAATATTTGCATTTAAGATTTCCTTTCCGGCTGGAATTTGAACCCAGGGCGACACTCATGGAAGCCCAACGCTCTCGCCAATATACTATCGGATCTCTGTTGATCGGTGTCTTAATTATAATAAAAACAAAAAATGCACCTTAGTAATTATTGATCTAAAATCTTTGAAATCTAAAGGTCGAATGATTAAACTGACTCAGAATTTTCTTCCGTACATAAATAATCCATATTTGCAAAAGAAAGAAATTGAAAAAAAAAAAATCTTCAAATTAGAAGAGAAATATATACATGGAAGATTTTCGTTCCGGCCGGGACTCGAACCCAGTACCACGCGCTTGGAACCCAACGGTCTAGCCATTAGGCTATCAGAACTCTGTCGATGGAAGTCTTAAATATAATAAAAACAAAAAATGCACCTTGGTAATTATTGATTCAAACACTTTGAAATTTACAGGTCGAATAATTAAACTGACTCAGAATTTTTCTCCCTACATAAATAATCAATATTCGCAAAAGAGAAAAATTTAAAAAAAAAAGAAGAAGAAATTTCAAATTAGAAACTAAAAGTATACATTGAAGATTTTCGTTCAGGCTGGGACTCGAACCCAATGCCACTCGCTTGGAAGCCTAACACTCTAGCCATTAGTCTATGGGAGCTCTGTCGGTGGGAGTTTTAAATATAATAAAAACAAAAAATGCACCTTGGTAATTGTTTATTTAAACACTTTGAAATCTTCGTGTCGAAAAATTAAACTGACTCAGAATTTTCTTCCCTACATAAATAATCAATAATTGCAAAGGAAAGAAATTGAAAAAAAAAGAATTTTCAAATTAGAAAAGAAATATATACATTGAAGATATTCGCTCCGGCTGGGACTCGAACCCAGGCCACTCGCTTGGAAGACCAGCGGTCTAGCCATTAGGCTATCGGAGTTCTGTCGAGCGGAGTCTTACTGCCTGACTGATACTGCCTGACTGACAGACTGACTCACTGACTGACTGATACTGATTGACTGACTCACTGACTGACCGAGAGTGACTGACTAACTGCCTGACTGACTGAGACTGGACTGACTGACTGACTGACTGACTGACTGACTAACTGACTGACTGAGACTGACTGACTGACTGCTTGACTCTCTGACTGGCTATTTCACTGATTGACTGAATGACTAAATGACTGACTGACACTGACTGACTGACTGCTTGACTACCTGACTGACTGCTTGACTGACTAACTGACAGGACAGGACTGACCGACTGACTGACAGACAGACTGACTGAATAAGGATGACTGACAGACTGACTGAATAAGGCTGACTGACAGACTGACTGAATAAGGATGACCGACTGACTGACTGCCTGACTGACTGACTGACTGAATGACTGACTGACTGACTGACCGAGACTGACTGACTGACTGACTGAGACTGGACTGGACTGACTGACTGACTGAGACTGCACTGGACTGACTGACTGACTGACTGACTGAGACTGACTGACTGCTTTAGTGACTAACTGACTGCACAGGACTGACCGACTGACTGACTGACTGACTGCCTGACTGACTGACTGACTGAATGACTGACTGACTGAGACTAAATGACTGACTGCTTGACTGACTGGCTGAAGGACTAACTGACTGACTGAGTGACTGACTGACTGGACTGACTGACTGAGACTGAATGACTGAGTGCTTGACTGATTGACTGTCAGACTGACTGACTGACTTCGCAAAAGGGAAAAATAAAAAAAAAGAATTATAAAATTAGAAAAAAATATTTGCATTTAAGATTTCCTTTCCGGCTGGAATTTGAACCCAGGGCGACACTCATGGAAGCCCAACGCTCTCGCCAATATACTATCGGATCTCTGTTGATCGGTGTCTTAATTATAATAAAAACAAAAAATGCACCTTAGTAATTATTGATCTAAAATCTTTGAAATCTAAAGGTCGAATGATTAAACTGACTCAGAATTTTCTTCCGTACATAAATAATCCATATTTGCAAAAGAAAGAAATTGAAAAAAAAAGAATCTTCAAATTAGAAGAGAAATATATACATGGAAGATTTTCGTTCCGGCCGGGACTCGAACCCAGTACCACGCGCTTGGAACCCAACGGTCTAGCCATTAGGCTATCAGAACTCTGTCGATGGAAGTCTTAAATATAATAAAAACAAAAAATGCACCTTGGTAATTATTGATTCAAACACTTTGAAATTTACAGGTCGAATAATTAAACTGACTCAGAATTTTTCTCCCTACATAAATAATCAATATTCGCAAAAGAGAAAAATTTAAAAAAAAAAGAAGAAGAAATTTCAAATTAGAAACTAAAAGTATACATTGAAGATTTTCGTTCAGGCTGGGACTCGAACCCAGGGCCACTCGCTTGGAAGCCTAACACTCTAGCCATTAGTCTATGGGAGCTCTGTCGGTGGGAGTTTTAAATATAATAAAAACAAAAAATGCACCTTGGTAATTGTTTATTTAAACAATTTGAAATCTTCGTGTCGAAAAATTAAACTGACTTAGAATTTTCTTCCCTACATAAATAATCAATAATTGCAAAGGAAAGAAATTGAAAAAAAAAGAATTTTCAAATTAGAAAAGAAATATATACATTGAAGATATTCGCTCCGGCTGGGACTCGAACCCAGGCCACTCGCTTGGAAGACCAGCGGTCTAGCCATTAGGCTATCGGAGTTCTGTCGAGCGGAGTCTTACTGCCTGACTGATACTGCCTGACTGACAGACTGACTCACTGACTGACTGATACTGATTGACTGACTCACTGACTGACCGAGAGTGACTGACTAACTGCCTGACTGACTGAGACTGGACTGACTGACTGACTGACTGACTGACTGACTAACTGACTGACTGAGACTGACTGACTGACTGCTTGACTCTCTGACTGGCTATTTCACTGACTGACTGAATGACTAAATGACTGACTGACACTGACTGACTGACTGCTTGACTACCTGACTGACTGCTTGACTGACTAACTGACTGGACAGGACTGACCGACTGACTGACTGACAGACTGACTGAATAAGGATGACTGACAGACTGACTGAATAAGGCTGACTGACTGACTGACTGACAGACTGACTGAATAAGGCTGGCCGACTGACTGACTGCCTGACTGACTGACTGACTGAATGACTGACTGACTGACTGACCGAGACTGACTGACTGACTGACTGAGACTGGACTGGACTGACTGACTGAGACTGACTGACTGCTTTAGTGACTAACTGACTGCACAGGACTGACCGACTGACTGACTGACTGACTGACTGACTGACTGAATGACTGACTGACTGAGACTAAATGACTGACTGCTTGACTGACTGGCTGAAGGACTAACTGACTGACTGAGTGACTGACTGACTGGACTGACTGACTGAGACTGAATGACTGAGTGCTTGACTGATTGACTGTCAGACTGACTGACTGACTTCGCAAAAGGGAAAAATAAAAAAAAAAGAATTATAAAATTAGAAAAAAATATTTGCATTTAAGATTTCCTTTCCGGCTGGGATTTGAACCCAGGGCGACACTCATGGAAGCCCAACGCTCTCGCCAATATACTATCGGATCTCTGTTGATCGGTGTCTTAATTATAATAAAAACAAAAAATGCACCTTAGTAATTATTGATCTAAAATCTTTGAAATCTAAAGGTCGAATGATTAAACTGACTCAGAATTTTCTTCCGTACATAAATAATCCATATTTGCAAAAGAAAGAAATTGAAAAAAAAAAGAATCTTCAAATTAGAAGAGAAATATATACATGGAAGATTTTCGTTCCGGCCGGGACTCGAACCCAGTACCACGCGCTTGGAACCCAACGGTCTAGCCCTTAGGCTATCGGAGCTCTGTCGATGGAAGTCTTAAATATAATAAAAACAAAAAATGCACCTTGGTAATTATTGATTCAAACACTTTGAAATTTACAGGTCGAATAATTAAACTGACTCAGAATTTTTCTCCCTACATAAATAATCAATATTCGCAAAAGAAAAAAATTAAAAAAAAAAAAGAAGAAGAAATTTCAAATTAGAAACTAAAAGTATACATTGAAGATTTTCGTTCAGGCTGGGACTCGAACCCAGGGCCACTCGCTTGGAAGCCTAACACTCTAGCCATTAGTCTATGGGAGCTCTGTCGGTGGGAGTTTTAAATATAATAAAAACAAAAAATGCACCTTGGTAATTGTTTATTTAAACACTTTGAAATCTTCGTGTCGAAAAATTAAACTGACTCAGAATTTTCTTCCCTACATAAATAATCAATAATTGCAAAGGAAAGAAATTGAAAAAAAAAAAGAATTTTCAAATTAGAAAAGAAATATATACATTGAAGATATTCGCTCCGGCTGGGACTCGAACCCAGGCCACTCGCTTGGAAGACCAGCGGTCTAGCCATTAGGCTATCGGAGTTCTGTCGAGCGGAGTCTTACTGCCTGACTGATACTGCCTGACTGACAGACTGACTCACTGACTGACTGATACTGACTGACTGACTCACTGACTGACCGAGACTGACTGACTAACTGCCTGACTGACTGACTGACTGACTAACTGACTGACTGACTGACTGACTGACTAACTGACTGACTGAGACTGACTGACTGACTGCTTGACTCTCTGACTGGCTATTTCACTGACTGACTGAATGACTAAATGACTGACTGACACTGACTGACTGACTGCTTGACTACCTGACTGACTGCTTGACTGACTAACTGACTGGACAGGACTGACCGACTGACTGACTGACAGACTGACTGAATAAGGATGAGTGACAGACTGACTGAATAAGGCTGACTGACTGACTGACTGACAGACTGACTGAATAAGGCTGACCGACTGACTGACTGCCTGACTGACTGACTGACTGAATGACTGACTGACTGACTGACCGAGACTGACTGACTGACTGACTGAGACTGGACTGGACTGACTGACTGACTGAGACTGGACTGGACTGACTGACTGACTGACTGACTGAGACTGACTGACTGCTTTAGTGACTAACTGACTGCACAGGACTGACCGACTGACTGACTGACTGACTGCCTGACTGACTGACTGACTGAATGACTGACTGACTGAGACTAAATGACTGACTGCTTGACTGACTGGCTGAAGGACTAACTGACTGACTGAGTGACTGACTGACTGGACTGACTGACTGAGACTGAATGACTGAGTGCTTGACTGATTGACTGTCAGACTGACTGACTGACTTCGCAAAAGGGAAAAATAAAAAAAAAAAGAATTATAAAATTAGAAAAAAATATTTGCATTTAAGATTTCCTTTCCGGCTGGAATTTTGAACCCAGGGCGACGCTCATGGAAGCCCAACGCTCTCGCCAATATACTATCGGATCTCTGTTGATCGGTGTCTTAATTATAATAAAAACAAAAAATGCACCTTAGTAATTATTGATCTAAAATCTTTGAAATCTAAAGGTCGAATGATTAAACTGACTCAGAATTTTCTTCCGTACATAAATAATCCATATTTGCAAAAGAAAGAAATTGAAAAAAAAAAGAATCTTCAAATTAGAAGAGAAATATATACATTGAAGATATTCGCTCCGGCTGGGACTCGAACCCAGGCCACTCGCTTGGAAGACCAGCGGTCTAGCCATTAGGCTATCGGAGTTCTGTCGAGCGGAGTCTTACTGCCTGACTGATACTGCCTGACTGACAGACTGACTCACTGACTGACTGATACTGACTGACTGACTCACTGACTGACCGAGACTGACTGACTAATTGCCTGACTGACTGAGACTGGAATGACTGACTGACTGACTGACTGACTGACTAACTGACTGACTGAGACTGACTGACTGACTGCTTGACTCTCTGACTGGCTATTTCACTGACTGACTGAATGACTAAATGACTGACTGACACTGACTGACTGACTGCTTGACTACCTGACTGACTGCTTGACTGACTAACTGACTGGACAGGACTGACCGACTGACTGACTGACAGACTGACTGAATAAGGATGACTGACAGACTGACTGAATAAGGCTGACTGACTGACTGACTGACAGACTGACTGAATAAGGCTGACCGACTGACTGAATGACTGACTGACTGACTGACCGAGACTGACTGACTGACTGACTGAGACTGGACTGGACTGACTGACTGACTGACTGACTGAGACTGACTGACTGCTTTAGTGACTAACTGACTGCACACGACTGACCGACTGACTGACTGACTGACTGCCTGACTGACTGAATGACTGACTGACTGAGACTAAATGACTGACTGCTTGACTGACTGGCTGAAGGACTAACTGACTGACTGAGTGACTGACTGACTGGACTGACTGACTGAGACTGAATGACTGAGTGCTTGACTGATTGACTGTCAGACTGACTGACGGACTTCGCAAAAGGGAAAAATAAAAATAAAATAATTATAAAATTAGAAAAAAATATTTGCATTTAAGATTTCCTTTCCGGCTGGGATTTGAACCCAGGGCGACACTCATGGAAGCCCAACGCTCTCGCAAATATATTATCGGATCTCTGTCGATCGGTGTCTTAATTATAATAAAAACAAAAAATGCACCTTAGTAATTATTGATCTAAAATCTTTGAAATCTAAAGGTCGAATGATTAAACTGACTCAGAATTTTCTTCCGTACATAAATAATCCATATTTGCAAAAGAAAGAAATTGAAAAAAAAAAAGAATCTTCAAATTAGAAGAGAAATATATACATGGAAGATTTTCGTTCCGGCCGGGACTCGAACCCAGTACCACGCGCTTGGAACCCAACGGTCTAGCCATTAGGCTATCGGAGCTCTGTCGATGGAAGTCTTAAATATAATAAAAACAAAAAATGCACCTTGGTAATTATTGATTCAAACACTTTGAAATTTACAGGTCGAATAATTAAACTGACTCAGAATTTTTCTCCCTACATAAATAATCAATATTCGCAAAAGAGAAAAATTAAAAAAAAAAAGAAGAAGAAATTTCAAATTAGAAACTAAAAGTATACATTGAAGATTTTCGTTCAGGCTGGGACTCGAACCCAGGGCCACTCGCTTGGAAGCCTAACACTCTAGCCATTAGTCTATGGGAGCTCTGTCGGTGGGAGTTTTAAATATAATAAAAACAAAAAATGCTCCTTGGTAATTGTTTATTTAAACACTTTGAAATCTTCGTGTCGAAAAATTAAACTGACTCAGAATTTTCTTCCCTACATAAATAATCAATAATTGCAAAGGAAAGAAATTGAAAAAAAAAAGAATTTTCAAATTAGAAAAGAAATATATACATTGAAGATATTCGCTCCGGCTGGGACTCGAACCCAGGCCACTCGCTTGGAAGACCAGCGGTCTAGCCATTAGGCTATCGGAGTTCTGTCGAGCGGAGTCTTACTGCCTGACTGATACTGCCTGACTGACAGACTGACTCACTGACTGACTGATACTGACTGACTGACTCACTGACTGACCGAGACTGACTGACTAACTGCCTGACTGACTGAGACTGACTGACTGACTGCTTGACTCTCTGACTGGCTATTTCACTGACTGACTGAATGACTAAATGACTGACTGACACTGACTGACTGACTGCTTGACTACCTGACTGACTGCTTGACTGACTAACTGACTGGACAGGACTGACCGACTGACTGACTGACAGACTGACTGAATAAGGATGACTGACAGACTGACTGAATAAGGCTGACTGACTGACTGACAGACTGACTGAATAAGGCTGACCGACTGACTGACTGACTGACTGACTGACTGAATGACTGACTGACTGACCGAGACTGACTGACTGACTGACTGAGACTGGACTGGACTGACTGACTGACTGACTGACTGAGACTGACTGACTGCTTTAGTGACTAACTGACTGCACAGGACTGACCGACTGACTGACTGACTGACTGCCTGACTGACTGACTGACTGAATGACTGACTGACTGAGACTAAATGACTGACTGCTTGACTGACTGGCTGAAGGACTAACTGACTGACTGAGTGACTGACTGACTGGACTGACTGACTGAGACTGAATGACTGAGTGCTTGACTGATTGACTGTCAGACTGACTGACTGACTTCGCAAAAGGGAAAAATAAAAATAAAAGAATTATAAAAAAATATTTGCATTTAAGATTTCCCTTCCGACTGGGATTTGAACCCAGGGCGACACTCATGGAAGCCCAACGCTCTCGCCAATATACTATCGGATCTCTGTTGATCGGTGTCTTAATTATAATAAAAACAAAAAATGCACCTTAGTAATTATTGATCTAAAATCTTTGAAATCTAAAGGTCGAATGATTAAACTGACTCAGAATTTTCTTCCGTACATAAATAATCCATATTTGCAAAAGAAAGAAATTGAAAAAAAAAAGAATCTTCAAATTAGAAGAGAAATATATATATGGAAGATTGTCGTTCCGGCCGGGACTCGAACCCAGTACCACGCGCTTGGAACCCAACGGTCTAGCCATTAGGCTATCGGAGCTCTGTCGATGGAAGTCTTAAATATAATAAAAACAAAAAATGCACCTTGGTAATTATTGATTCAAACACTTTGAAATTTACAGGTCGAATAATTAAACTGACTCAGAATTTTTCTCCCTACATAAATAATCAATATTCGCAAAAGAGAAAAATTAAAAAAAAAGAAGAAGAAATTTCAAATTAGAAACTAAAAGTATACATTGAAGATTTTCGTTCAGGCTGGGACTCGAACCCAGGGCCACTCGCTTGGAAGCCTAACACTCTAGACATTAGTCTATGGGAAATCTGTCGGTGGGAGTTTTAAATATAATAAAAAAAAAATGCACCTTGGTAATTGTTTATTTAAACACTTTGAAATCTTCGTGTCGAAAAATTAAACTGACTCAGAATTTTCTTCCCTACATAAATAATCAATAATTGCAAAGGAAAGAAATTGAAAAAAAAATAATTTTCAAATTAGAAAAGAAATATATACATTGAAGATATTCGCTCCGGCTGGGACTCGAACCCAGGCCACTCGCTTGGAAGACCAGCGGTCTAGCCATTAGGCTATCGGAGTTCTGTCGAGCGGAGTCTTACTGCCTGACTGACAGACTGACTCACTGACTGACTGATACTGACTGACTGACTCACTGACTGACCGAGACTGACTGACTAACTGCCTGACTGACTGAGACTGGACTGACTGACTGACTGACTGACTGACTGACTAACTGACTGACTGAGACTGACTGACTGACTGCTTGACTCTCTGACTGGCTATTTCACTGACGGACTGAATGACTAAATGACTGACTGACACTGACTGACTGACTGCTTGACTACCTGACTGACTGCTTGACTGACTAACTGACTGGACAGGACTGACCGACTGACTGACTGACAGACTGACTGAATAAGGATGACTGACAGACTGACTGAATAAGGCTGACTGACTGACTGACTGACAGACTGACTGAATAAGGCTGACCGACTGACTGACTGCCTGACTGACTGACTGACTGAATGACTGACTGACTGACCGAGACTGACTGACTGACTGACTGAGACTGGACTGGACTGACTGACTGAGACTGACTGACTGCTTTAGTGACTAACTGACTGCACAGGACTGACCGACTGACTGACTGACTGACTGCCTGACTGACTGACTGACTGAATGACTGACTGACTGAGACTAAATGACTGACTGCTTGACTGACTGGCTGAAGGACTAACTGACTGACTGAGTGACTGACTGACTGGACTGACTGACTGAGACTGAATGACTGAGTGCTTGACTGATTGACTGTCAGACTGACTGACTGACTTCGCAAAAGGGAAAAATAAAAATAAAAGAATTATAAAAAAATATTTGCATTTAAGATTTCCTTTCCGGCTGGGATTTGAACCCAGGGCGACACTCATGGAAGCCCAACGCTCTCGCCAATATACTATCGGATCTCTGTTGATCGGTGTCTTAATTATAATAAAAACAAAAAATGCACCTTAGTAATTATTAATCTAAAATCTTTGAAATCTAAAGGTCGAATGATTAAACTGACTCAGAATTTTCTTCCGTACATAAATAATCCATATTTGCAAAAGAAAGAAATTGAAAAAAAAAAAGAATCTTCAAATTAGAAGAGAATTATATACATGGAAGATTTTCGTTCCGGCCGGGACTCGAACCCAGTACCACGCGCTTGGAACCCAACGGTCTAGCCATTAGGCTATCGGAGCTCTGTCGATGGAAGTCTTAAATATAATAAAAACAAAAAATGCACCTTGGTAATTATTGATTCAAACACTTTGAAATTTACAGGTCGAATAATTAAACTGACTCAGAATTTTTCTCCCTACATAAATAATCAATATTCGCAAAAGAGAAAAATTAAAAAAAAAGAAGAAGAAATTTCAAATTAGAAACTAAAAGTATACATTGAAGATTTTCGTTCAGGCTGGGACTCGAACCCAGGGCCACTCGCTTGGAAGCCTAACACTCTAGCCATTTGTCTATGGGAGCTCTGTCGGTGGGAGTTTTAAATATAATAAAAACAAAAAATGCACCTTGGTAATTGTTTATTTAAACACTTTGAAATCTTCGTGTCGAAAAATTAAACTGACTCAGAATTTTCTTCCCTACATAAATAATCAATAATTGCAAAGGAAAGAAATTGAAAAAAAAAAGAATTTTCAAATTAGAAAAGAAATATATACATTGAAGACATTCGCTCCGGCTGGGACTCGAACCCAGGCCACTCGCTTGGAAGACCAGCGGTCTAGCCATTAGGCTATCGGAGTTCTGTCGAGCGGAGTCTTACTGCCTGACTGATACTGCCTGACTGACAGACTGACTCACTGACTGACTGATACTGACTGACTGACTCACTGACTGACCGAGACTGACTGACTAACTGCCTGACTGACTGAGACTGGACTGACTGACTGACTGACTGACTGACTGACTAACTGACTGACTGAGACTGACTGACTGACTGCTTGACTCTCTGACTGGCTATTTCACTGACTGACTGAATGACTAAATGACTGACTGACACTGACTGACTGACTGCTTGACTACCTGACTGACTGCTTGACTGACTAACTGACTGGACAGGACTGACCGACTGACTGACTGACAGACTGACTGAATAAGGATGACTGACAGACTGACTGAATAAGGCTGACTGACTGACTGACAGACTGACTGAATAAGGCTGACCGACTGACTGACTGCCTGACTGACTGACTGACTGACTGAATGACTGACTGACTGACCGAGACTGACTGACTGACTGACTGAGACTGGACTGACTGACTGACTGACTGACTGACTGACTGAGACTGACTGACTACTTTAGTGACTAACTGACTGCACAGGACTGACCGACTGACTGACTGACTGACTGCCTGACTGACTGACTGACTGAATGACTGACTGACTGAGACTAAATGACTGACTGCTTGACTGACTGGCTGAAGGACTAACTGACTGACTGAGTGACTGACTGACTGGACTGACTGACTGAGACTGAATGACTGAGTGCTTGACTGATTGACTGTCAGACTGACTGACTGACTTCGCAAAAGGGAAAAATAAAAATAAAAGAATTATAAAAAAATATTTGCATTTAAGATTTCCTTTCCGACTGGGATTTGAACCCAGGGCGACACTCATGGAAGCCCAACGCTCTCGCCAATATACTATCGGATCTCTGTTGATCGGTGTCTTAATTATAATGAAAACAAAAAATGCACCTTAGTAATTATTGATCTAAAATCTTTGAAATCTAAAGGTCGAATGATTAAACTGACTCAGAATTTTCTTCCGTACATAAATAATCCATATTTGCAAAAGAAAGAAATTGAAAAAAAAATGAATCTTCAAATTAGTAGAGAAATATATACATGGAAGATTTTCGTTCCGGCCGGGACTCGAACCCAGTACCACGCGCTTGGAACCCAACGGTCTAGCCATTAGGCTATCGGAGCTCTGTCGATGGAAGTCTTAAATATAATAAAAACAAAAAATGCACCTTGGTAATTATTGATTCAAACACTTTGAAATTTACAGGTCGAATAATTAAACTGACTCAGAATTTTTCTCCCTACATAAATAATCAATATTCGCAAAAGAGAAAAATTAAAAAAAAAGAAGAAGAAATTTCAAATTAGAAACTAAAAGTATACATTGAAGATTTTCGTTCAGGCTGGGACTCGAACCCAGGGCCACTCGCTTGGAAGCCTAACACTCTAGCCATTAGTCTATGGGTAATCTGTCGGTGGGAGTTTTAAATATAATAAAAACAAAAAATGCACCTTGGTAATTGTTTATTTAAACACTTTGAAATCTTCGTGTCGAAAAATTAAACTGACTCAGAATTTTCTTCCCTACATAAATAATCAATACTTGCAAAGGAAAGAAATTGAAAAAAAAAATAATTTTCAAATTAGAAAAGAAATATATACATTGAAGATATTCGCTCCGGCTGGGACTCGAACCCAGGCCACTCGCTTGGAAGACCAGCGGTCTAGCCATTAGGCTATCGGAGTTCTGTCGAGCGGAGTCTTACTGCCTGACTAACTGCCTGACTGACTGAGACTGGACTGACTGACTGACTGACTGACTGACTGACTAACTGACTGACTGAGACTGACTGACTGACTGCTTGACTCTCTGACTGGCTATTTCACTGACTGACTGAATGACTAAATGACTGACTGACACTGACTGACTGACTGCTTGACTACCTGACTGACTGCTTGACTGACTAACTGACTGGACAGGACTGACCGACTGACTGACTGACTGAATAAGGATGACTGACAGACTGACTGAATAAGGCTGACTGACTGACTGACTGACAGACTGACTGACAGACTGACTGAATAAGGCTGACCGACTGACTGACTGCCTGACTGACTGACTGACTGAATGACTGACTGACTGACTGACCGAGACTGACTGACTGACTGACTGAGACTGGACTGGACTGACTGACTGACTGACTGACTGAGACTGACTGACTACTTTAGTGACTAACTGACTGCACAGGACTGACCGACTGACTGACTGACTGACTGCCTGACTGACTGACTGACTGAATGACTGACTGACTGAGACTAAATGACTGACTGCTTGACTGACTGGCTGAAGGACTAACTGACTGACTGAGTGACTGACTGACTGGACTGACTGACTGAGACTGAATGACTGAGTGCTTGACTGATTGACTGTCAGACTGACTGACTGACTTCGCAAAAGGGAAAAATAAAAAAAAAAGAATTATAAAATTAGAAAAAAATATTTGCATTTAAGATTTCCTTTCCGGCCGGGACTCGAACCCAGTACCACGCACTAGGAACCCAACGGTCTAGCCATTAGGCTATCGGAGCTCTGTCGATGGAAGTCTTAAATATAATAAAAACAAAAAATGCACCTTGGTAATTATTGATTCAAACACTTTGAAATTTACAGGTCGAATAATTAAACTGACTCAGAATTTTTCTCCCTACATAAATAATCAATATTCGCAAAAGAGAAAAATTAAAAAAAAAGAAGAAGAAATTTCAAATTAGAAACTAAAAGTATACATTGAAGATTTTCGTTCAGGCTGGGACTCGAACCCAGGGCCACTCGCTTGGAAGCCTATCACTCTAGCCATTAGTCTATGGGAGCTCTGTCGGTGGGAGTTTTAAATATAATAAAAACAAAAAATGCACCTTGGTAATTGTTTATTTAAACACTTTGAAATCTTCGTGTCGAAAAATTAAACTGACTCAGAATTTTCTTCCCTACATAAATAATCAATAATTGCAAAGGAAAGAAATTGAAAAAAAAAAAGAATTTTCAAATTAGAAAAGAAATTAATACATTGAAGATATTCGCTCCGGCTTGGACTCGAACCCAGGCCACTCGCTTGGAAGACCAGCGGTCTAGCCATTAGGCTATCGGAGTTCTGTCGAGCGGAGTCTTACTGCCTGACTGATACTGCCTGACTGACAGACTGACTCACTGACTGACTGATACTGACTGACTGACTCACTGACTGACCGAGACTGACTGACTAACTGCCTGACTGACTGAGACTGGACTGACTGACTGACTGACTGACTGACTGACTAACTGACTGACTGAGACTGACTGACTGACTGCTTGACTCTCTGACTGGCTATTTCACTGACTGACTGAATGACTAAATGACTGACTGACACTGACTGACTGAATGACTAAATGACTGACTGACACTGACTGACTGACTGCTTGACTACCTGACTGACTGCTTGACTGACTAACTGACTGGACAGGACTGACCGACTGACTGACTGACAGACTGACTGAATAAGGATGACTGACAGACTGACTGAATAAGGCTGACTGACTGACTGACTGACAGACTGACTGAATAGGGCTGACCGACTGACTGACTGCCTGACTGACTGACTGACTGAATGACTGACTGCCTGACTGACCGAGACTGACTGACTGACTGACTGAGACTGGACTGGACTGACTGACTGACTGAGACTGACTGACTGCTTTAGTGACTAACTGACTGCACAGGACTGACCGACTGACTGACTGACTGACTGCCTGACTGACTGACTGACTGCCTGACTGACTGACTGACTGAATGACTGACTGAGACTAAATGACTGACTCTTTGACTGACTGGCTGAAGGACTAACTGACTGACTGAGTGACTGACTGACTGGACTGACTGACTGAGACTGAATGACTGAGTGCTTGACTGATTGACTGTCAGACTGACTGACTGACTTCGCAAAAGGGAAAAATAAAAAAAAAAGAATTATAAAATTAGAAAAAAATATTTGCATTTAAGATTTCCTTTCCGGCCGGGACTCGAACCCAGTAACACGCGCTAGGAACCCAACGGTCTAGCCATTAGGCTATCGGAGCTCTGTCGATGGAAGTCTTAAATATAATAAAAACAAAAAATGCACCTTGGTAATTATTGATTCAAACACTTTGAAATTTACAGGTCGAATAATTAAACTGACTCAGAATTTTTCTCCCTACATAAATAATCAATATTCGCAAAAGAGAAAAATTAAAAAAAAAGAAGAAGAAATTTCAAATTAGAAACTAAAAGTATACATTGAAGATTTTCGTTCAGGCTGGGACACGAACCCAGGGCCACTCGCTTGGAAGCCTAACACTCTAGCCATTAGTCTATGGGAGCTCTGTCGGTGGGAGTTTTAAATATAATAAAAACAAAAAATGCACCTTGGTAATTGTTTATTTAAACACTTTGAAATCTTAGTGTCGCAAATTTAAACTGACTCAGAATTTTCTTCCCTACATAAATAATCAATAATTGCAAAGGAAAGAAATTGAAAAAAAAAAGAATTTTCAAATTAGAAAAGAAATATATACATTGAAGATATTCGCTCCGGCTGGGACTCGAACCCAGGCCACTCGCTTGGAAGACCAGCGGTCTAGCCATTAGGTTATCGGAGTTCTGTCGAGCGGAGTCTTACTGCCTGACTGATACTGCCTGACTGACAGACTGACTCACTGACTGACTGATACTGACTGACTGACTCACTGACTGACCGAGACTGACTGACTAACTGCCTGACTGACTGAGACTGGACTGACTAACTGACTGACTGAGACTGACTGCTTGACTCTCTGACTGGCTATTTCACTGACTGACTGAATGACTAAATGACTGACTGACACTGACTGACTGACTGCTTGACTACCTGACTGACTGCTTGACTGACTAACTGACTGGACAGGACTGACCGACTGACTGACTGACAGACTGACTGAATAAGGATGACTGACAGACTGACTGAATAAGGCTGACTGACTGACTGACTGACTGACAGACTGACTGAATAAGGCTGACCGACTGACTGACTGCCTGACTGACTGACTGACTGAATGACTGACTGACTGACTGACCGAGACTGACTGACTGACTGACTGAGACTGGACTGGACTGACTGACTGACTGACTGACTGAGACTGACTGACTGCTTTAGTGACTAACTGACTGCACAGGACTGACCGACTGACTGACTGACTGACTGACTGACTGACTGAATGACTGACTGACTGAGACTAAATGACTGACTGCTTGACTGACTGGCTGAAGGACTAACTGACTGACTGAGTGACTGACTGACTGGACTGACTGACTGAGACTGAATGACTGAGTGCTTGACTGATTGACTGTCAGACTGACTGACTGACTTCGCAAAAGGGAAAAATAAAAAAAAAGAATTATAAAATTAGAAAAAAATATTTGCATTTAAGATTTCCTTTCCGGCTGGGATTTGAACCCAGGGCGACACTCATGGAAGCCCAACGCTCTCGCCAATATACTATCGGATCTCTGTTGATCGGTGTCTTAATTATAATAAAAACAAAAAATGCACCTTAGTAATTATTGATCTAAAATCTTTGAAATCTAAAGGTCGAATGATTAAACTGACTCAGAATTTTCTTCCGTACATAAATAATCCATATTTGCAAAAGAAAGAAATTGAAAAAAAAAAGAATCTTCAAATTAGAAGAGAAATATATACATGGAAGATTTTCGTTCCGGCCAGGACTCGAACCCAGTACCACGCGCTTGGAACCCAACGGTCTAGCCATTAGGCTATCGGAGTTCTGTCGAGCGGGGTCTTACTGCCTGACTGATACTGCCTGACTGACAGACTGACTCACTGACTGACTGATACTGACTGACTGACTCACTGACTGACCGAGACTGACTGACTAACTGCCTGACTGACTGAGACTGGACTGACTGACTGACTGACTGACTAACTGACTGACTGAGACTGACTGACTGATTTTTTGACTCTCTGACTGGCTATTTCACTGACTGACTGAATGACTAAATGACTGACTGACACTGACTGACTGACTGCTTGACTACCTGACTGACTGCTTGACTGACTAACTGACTGGACAGGACTGACCGACTGACTGACTGACAGACTGACTGAATAAGGATGACTGACAGACTGACTGAATAAGGCTGACTGACTGACTGACTGACAGACTGACTGAATAAGGCTGACCGACTGACTGACTGCCTGACTGACTGACTGACCGAGACTGACTGACTGACTGACTGAGACTGGACTGGACTGTCTGACTGACTGACTGACTGAGACTGACTGACTGCTTTGATGACTAACTGACTGCACAGGACTGACCGACTGACTGACTGACTGACTGCCTGACTGACTGACTGACTGAATGACTGACTGACTGAGACTAAATGACTGACTGCTTGACTGACTGGCTGAAGGACTAACTGACTGACTGACTGACTGGACTGACTGACTGAGACTGAATGACTGAGTGCTTGACTGATTGACTGTCAGACTGACTGACTGACTTCGCAAAAGGGAAAAATAAAAAAAAAAGAATTATAAAATTAGAAAAAAAATATTTGCATTTAAGATTTCCTTCCCGGCCGGGACTCGAACCCAGTACCACGCGCTAGGAACCCAACGGTCTAGCCATTAGGCTATCGGTGCTCTGTCGATGGAAGTCTTAAATATAATAAAAACAAAAAATGCACCTTGGTAATTATTGATTCAAACACTTTGAAATTTACAGGTCGAATAATTAAACTGACTCAGAATTTTTCTCCCTACATAAATAATCAATATTCGCAAAAGAGAAAAATTAAAAAAAAAAGAAGAAGAAATTTCAAATTAGAAACTAAAAGTATACATTGAAGATTTTCGTTCAGGCTGGGACTCGAACACAGGGCCACTCGCTTGGAAGCCTAACACTCTAGCCATTAGTCTATGGGAGCTCTGTCGGTGGGAGTTTTACATATAATAAAAACAAAAAATGCACCTTGGTAATTGTTTATTTAAACACTTTGAAATCTTTGTGTCGAAAAATTAAACTGACTCAGAATTTTCTTCCCTACATAAATAATCAATAATTGCGAAGGAAAGAAATTGAAAAAAAAAAAGAATTTTCAAATTAGAAAAGAAATATATACATTGAAGATATTCGCTCCGGCTGGGACTCGAACCCAGGCCACTCGCTTGGAAGACCACCGGTCCAGCCATTAGGCTATCGGAGTTCTGTCGAGCGGAGTCTTACTGCCTGACTGATACTGCCTGACTGACAGACTGACTCACTGACTGACTGATACTGACTGACTGACTCACTGACTGACCGAGACTGACTGACTAACTGCCTGACTGACTGAGACTGGACTGACTGACTGACTGACTGACTGACTAACTGACTGACTGAGACTGACTGACTGACTGCTTGACTCTCTGACTGGCTATTTCACTGACTGACTGAATGACTAAATGACTGACTGACACTGACTGACTGAATGACTAAATGACTGCCTGACACTGACTGACTGACTGCTTGACTACCTGACTGACTGCTTGACTGACTAACTGACTGGACAGGACTGACCGACTGACTGACTGACAGACTGACTGAATAAGGATGACTGACAGACTGACTGAATAAGGCTGACTGACTGACTGACTGACAGACTGACTGAATAAGGCTGACCGACTGACTGACTGCCTGACTGACTGACTGACTGAATGACTGACTGCCTGACTGACCGAGACTGACTGACTGACTGACTGAGACTGGACTGGACTGACTGACTGACTGAGACTGACTGACTGCTTTAGTGACTAACTGACTGCACAGGACTGACCGACTGACTGACTGACTGACTGCCTGACTGACTGACTGACTGCCTGACTGACTGACTGACTGAATGACTGACTGAGACTAAATGACTGACTGCTTGACTGACTGGCTGAAGGACTAACTGACTGACTGAGTGACTGACTGACTGGACTGACTGACTGAGACTGAATGACTGAGTGCTTGACTGATTGACTGTCAGACTGACTGACTGACTTCGCAAAAGGGAAAAATAAAAAAAAAAAGAATTATAAAATTAGAAAAAAATATTTGCATTTAAGATTTCCTTTCCGGCCGGGACTCGAACCCAGTACCACGCGCTAGGAACCCAACGGTCTAGCCATTAGGCTATCGGAGCTCTGTCGATGGAAGTCTTAAATATAATAAAAACAAAAAATGCACCTTGGTAATTATTGATTCAAACACTTTGAAATTTACAGGTCGAATAATTAAACTGACTCAGAATTTTTCTCCCTACATAAATAATCAATATTCGCAAAAGAGAAAAATTAAAAAAAAAGAAGAAGAAATTTCAAATTAGAAACTAAAAGTATACATTGAAGATTTTCGTTCAGGCTGGGACACGAACCCAGGGCCACTCGCTTGGAAGCCTAACACTCTAGCCATTAGTCTATGGGAGCTCTGTCGGTGGGAGTTTTAAATATAATAAAAACAAAAAATGCACCTTGGTAATTGTTTATTTAAACACTTTGAAATCTTCGTGTCGCAAATTTAAACTGACTCAGAATTTTCTTCCCTACATAAATAATCAATAATTGCAAAGGAAAGAAATTGAAAAAAAAAAGAATTTTCAAATTAGAAAAGAAATATATACATTGAAGATATTCGCTCCGGCTGGGACTCGAACCCAGGCCACTCGCTTGGAAGACCAGCGGTCTAGCCATTAGGTTATCGGAGTTCTGTCGAGCGGAGTCTTACTGCCTGACTGATACTGCCTGACTGACAGACTGACTCACTGACTGACTGATACTGACTGACTGACTCACTGACTGACCGAGACTGACTGACTAACTGCCTGACTGACTGAGACTGGACTGACTAACTGACTGACTGAGACTGACTGCTTGACTCTCTGACTGGCTATTTCACTGACTGACTGAATGACTAAATGACTGACTGACACTGACTGACTGACTGCTTGACTACCTGACTGACTGCTTGACTGACTAACTGACTGGACAGGACTGACAGACTGACTGAATAAGGCTGACTGACTGACTGACTGACAGACTGACTGAATAAGGCTGACTGACTGACTGACTGACAGACTGACTGAATAAGGCTGACTGACTGACTGACTGACTGACAGACTGACTGAATAAGGCTGACCGACTGACTGACTGCCTGACTGACTGACTGACTGACTGACTGAATGACTGACTGACTGAGACTAAATGACTGACTGCTTGACTGACTGGCTGAAGGACTAACTGACTGACTGAGTGACTGACTGACTGGACTGACTGACTGAGACTGAATGACTGAGTGCTTGACTGATTGACTGTCAGACTGACTGACTGACTTCGCAAAAGGGAAAAATAAAAAAAAAGAATTATAAAATTAGAAAAAAATATTTGCATTTAAGATTTCCTTTCCGGCTGGGATTTGAACCCAGGGCGACACTCATGGAAGCCCAACGCTCTCGCCAATATACTATCGGATCTCTGTTGATCGGTGTCTTAATTATAATAAAAACAAAAAATGCACCTTAGTAATTATTGATCTAAAATCTTTGAAATCTAAAGGTCGAATGATTAAACTGACTCAGAATTTTCTTCCGTACATAAATAATCCATATTTGCAAAAGAAAGAAATTGAAAAAAAAAAGAATCTTCAAATTAGAAGAGAAATATATACATGGAAGATTTTCGTTCCGGCCAGGACTCGAACCCAGTACCACGCGCTTGGAACCCAACGGTCTAGCCATTAGGCTATCGGAGTTCTGTCGAGCGGGGTCTTACTGCCTGACTGATACTGCCTGACTGACAGACTGACTCACTGACTGACTGATACTGACTGACTGACTCACTGACTGACCGAGACTGACTGACTAACTGCCTGACTGACTGAGACTGGACTGACTGACTGACTGACTGACTAACTGACTGACTGAGACTGACTGACTGATTTTTTGACTCTCTGACTGGCTATTTCACTGACTGACTGAATGACTAAATGACTGACTGACACTGACTAACTGACTGCTTGACTACCTGACTGACTGCTTGACTGACTAACTGACTGGACAGGACTGACCGACTGACTGACTGACAGACTGACTGAATAAGGATGACTGACAGACTGACTGAATAAGGCTGACTGACTGACTGACTGACTGACTGACTGAGACTGGACTGGACTGTCTGACTGACTGACTGACTGAGACTGACTGACTGCTTTGATGACTAACTGACTGCACAGGACTGACCGACTGACTGACTGACTGACTGCCTGACTGACTGACTGACTGAATGACTGACTGACTGAGACTAAATGACTGACTGCTTGACTGACTGGCTGAAGGACTAACTGACTGACTGAGTGACTGACTGACTGGACTGACTGACTGAGACTGAATGACTGAGTGCTTGACTGATTGACTGTCAGACTGACTGACTGACTTCGCAAAAGGGAAAAATAAAAAAAAAAAGAATTATAAAATTAGAAAAAAATATTTGCATTTAAGATTTCCTTTCCGGCCGGGACTCAAACCCAGTACCACGCGCTAGGAACCCAACGGTCTAGCCATTAGGCTATCGGAGCTCTGTCGATGGAAGTCTTAAATATAATAAAAACAAAAAATGCACCTTGGTAATTATTGATTCAAACACTTTGAAATTTACAGGTCGAATAATTAAACTGACTCAGAATTTTTCTCCCTACATAAATAATCAATATTCGCAAAAGAGAAAAATTAAAAAAAAAAGAAGAAGAAATTTCAAATTAGAAACTAAAAGTATACATTGAAGATTTTCGTTCAGGCTGGGACTCGAACCCAGGGCCACTCGCTTGGAAGCCTAACACTCTAGCCATTAGTCTATGGGAGCTCTGTCGGTGGGAGTTTTAAATATAATAAAAACAAAAAATGCACCTTGGTAATTGTTTATTTAAACACTTTGAAATCTTCGTGTCGAAAAATTAAACTGACTCAGAATTTTCTTCCCTACATAAATAATCAATAATTGCAAAGGAAAGAAATTGAAAAAAAAATTTTCAAATTAGAAAAGAAATATATACATTGAAGATATTCGCTCCGGCTGGGACTCGAACCCAGGCCATTCGTTTGGAAGACCAGCGGTCTAGCCATTAGGCTATCGGAGTTCTGTCGAGTGGAGTCTTACTGCCTGACTGATACTGCCTGACTGACAGACTGACTCACTGACTGACTGATACTGACTGACTGACTCACTGACTGACCGAGACTGACTGACTAACAGCCTGACTGACTGAGACTGGACTGACTGACTGACTGACTGACTGACTGACTAACTGACTGACTGAGACTGACTGACTGACTGCTTGACTCTCTGACTGGCTATTTCACTGACTGACTGAATGACTAAATGACTGACTGACACTGACTGACTGACTGCTTGACTACCTGACTGACTGCTTGACTGACTAACTGACTGGACAGGACTGACCGACTGACTGACTGACAGACTGACTGAATAAGGATGACTGACAGACTGACTGAATAAGGCTGACTGACTGACTGACTGACAGACTGACTGACAGACTGACTGAATAAGGCTGACCGACTGACTGACTGCCTGACTGACTGACTGACTGAATGACTGACTGACTGACTGACCGAGACTGACTGACTGATTGACTGACTGAGACTGGACTGGACTGACTGACTGACTGACTGACTGAGACTGACTGACTGCTTTAGTGACTAACTGACTGCACAGGACTGACCGACTGACTGACTGACTGACTGCCTGACTGACTGACTGACTGAATGACTGACTGACTGAGACTAAATGACTGACTACTTGACTGACTGGCTGAAGGACTAACTGACTGACTGAGTGACTGACTGACTGGACTGACTGACTGAGACTGAATGACTGAGTGCTTGACTGATTGACTGTCAGACTGACTGACTGACTTCGCAAAAGGGAAAAATAAAAAAAAAAGAATTATAAAATTAGAAAAAAATATTTGCATTTAAGATTTCCTTTCCGGCCGGGACTCGAACCCAGTACCACGCGCTAGGAACCCAACGGTCTAGCCATTAGGCTATCGGAGCTCTGTCGATGGAAGTCTTAAATATAATAAAAACAAAAAATGCACCTTGGTAATTATTGATTCAAACACTTTGAAATTTACAGGTCGAATAATTAAACTGACTCAGAATTTTTCTCCCTACATAAATAATCAATATTCGCAAAAGAGAAAAATTAAAAAAAAAGAAGAAGAAATTTCAAATTAGAAACTAAAAGTATACATTGAAGATTTTCGTTCAGGCTGGGACTCGAACCCAGGGCCACTCGCTTGGAAGCCTATCACTCTAGCCATTAGTCTATGGGAGCTCTGTCGGTGGGAGTTTTAAATATAATAAAAACAAAAAATGCACCTTGGTAATTGTTTATTTAAACACTTTGAAATCTTCGTGTCGAAAAATTAAACTGACTCAGAATTTTCTTCCCTACATAAATAATCAATAATTGCAAAGGAAAGAAATTGAAAAAAAAAAAGAATTTTCAAATTAGAAAAGAAATATATACATTGAAGATATTCGCTCCGGCTTGGACTCGAACCCAGGCCACTCGCTTGGAAGACCAGCGGTCTAGCCATTAGGCTATCGGAGTTCTGTCGAGCGGAGTCTTACTGCCTGACTGATACTGCCTGACTGACAGACTGACTCACTGACTGACTGATACTGACTGACTGACTCACTGACTGACCGAGACTGACTGACTCACTGCCTGACTGACTGAGACTGGACTGACTGACTGACTGACTGACTGACTGACTAACTGACTGACTGAGACTGACTGACTGACTGCTTGACTCTCTGACTGGCTATTTCACTGACTGACTGAATGACTAAATGACTGACTGACACTGACTGACTGACTGCTTGACTACCTGACTGACTGCTTGACTGACTAACTGACTGGACAGGACTGACCGACTGACTGACTGACAGACTGACTGAATAAGGATGACTGACAGACTGACTGAATAAGGCTGACTGACTGACTGACTGACAGACTGACTGAATAAGGCTGACCGACTGACTGACTGCCTGACTGACTGACTGACTGAATGACTGACTGACTGACTGACCGAGACTGACTGACTGACTGACTGAGACTGGACTGGACTGTCTGACTGACTGACTGACTGAGACTGACTGACTGCTTTAGTGACTAACTGACTGCACAGGACTGACCGACTGACTGACTGACTGACTGCCTGACTGACTGACTGACTGAATGACTGACTGACTGAGACTAAATGACTGACTGCTTGACTGACTGGCTGAAGGACTAACTGACTGACTGAGTGACTGACTGACTGGACTGACTGACTGGACTGACTGACTGAGACTGAATGACTGAGTGCTTGACTGATTGACTGTCAGACTGACTGACTGACTTCGCAGAAGGGAAAAATAAAAAAAAAAGAATTATAAAATTAGAAAAAAATATTTGCATTTAAGATTTCCTTTCCGGCCGGGACTCGAACCCAGTACCACGCGCTAGGAACCCAACGGTCTAGCCATTAGGCTATCGGAGCTCTGTCGATGGAAGTCTTAAATATAATAAAAACAAAAAATGCACCTTGGTAATTATTGATTCAAACACTTTGAAATTTACAGGTCGAATAATTAAACTGACTCAGAATTTTTCTCCCTACATAAATAATCAATATTCGCAAAAGAGAAAAATTAAAAAAAAAAGAAGAAGAAATTTCAAATTAGAAACTAAAAGTATACATTGAAGATTTTCGTTCAGGCTGGGACTCGAACCCAGGGCCACTCGCTTGGAAGCCTAACACTCTAGCCATTAGTCTATGGGAGCTCTGTCGGTGGGAGTTTTAAATATAATAAAAACAAAAAATGCACCTTGGTAATTGTTTATTTAAACACTTTGAAATCTTCGTGTCGAAAAATTAAACTGACTCAGAATTTTCTTCCCTACATAAATAATCAATAATTGCAAAGGAAAGAAATTGAAAAAAAAAAGAATTTTCAAATTAGAAAAGAAATATATACATTGAAGATATTCGCTCCGGCTGGGACTCGAACCCAGGCCACTCGCTTGGAAGACCACCGGTCCAGCCATTAGGCTATCGGAGTTCTGTCGAGCGGAGTCTTACTGCCTGACTGATACTGCCTGACTGACAGACTGACTCACTGACTGACTGATACTGACTGACTGACTCACTGACTGACCGAGACTGACTGACTAACTGCCTGACTGACTGAGACTGGACTGACTGACTGACTGACTGACTGACTGACTAACTGACTGACTGAGACTGACTGACTGACTGCTTGACTCTCTGACTGGCTATTTCACTGACTGACTGAATGACTAAATGACTGACTGACACTGACTGACTGACTGCTTGACTACCTGACTGACTGCTTGACTGACTAACTGACTGGACAGGACTGACCGACTGACTGACTGACAGACTGACTGAATAAGGATGACTGACAGACTGACTGAATAAGGCTGACTGACTGACTGACAGACAGACTGACTGAATAAGGCTGACCGACTGACTGACTGCCTGACTGACTGACTGAATGACTGACTGACCGAGACTGACTGACTGACTGACTGAGACTGGACTAGACTGACTGACTGACTGACTGACTGAGACTGACTGACTGCTTTAGTGACTAACTGACTGCACAGGACTGACCGACTGACTGACTGACTGACTGCCTGACTGACTGACTGAATGACTGACTGACTGAGACTAAATGACTGACTGCTTGACTGACTGGCTGAAGGACTTACTGACTGACTGAGTGACTGACTGACTGGACTGACTGACTGAGACTGAATGACTGAGTGCTTGACTGATTGACTGTCAGACTGACTGACTGACTTCGCAAAAGGGAAAAATAAAAAAAAAAGAATTATAAAATTAGAAAAAAATATTTGCATTTAAGATTTCCTTCCCGGCCGGGACTCGAACCCAGTACCACGCGCTAGGAACCCTACGGTCTAGCCATTAGGCTATCGGAGCGCTGTCGATGGAAGTCTTAAATATAATAAAAACAAAAAATGCACCTTGGTAATTATTGATTCAAACACTTTGAAATTTACAGGTCGAATAATTAAACTGACTCAGAATTTTTCTCCCTACATAAATAATCAATATTCGCAAAAGAGAAAAATTAAAAAAAAGAAGAAGAAATTTCAAATTAGAAACTAAAAGTTCACATTGAAGATTTTCGTTCAGGCTGGGACTCGAACCCAGGGCCACTCGCTTGGAAGCCTAACACTCTAGCCATTAGTCTATGGGAGCTCTGTCGGTGGGAGTTTTAAATATAATAAAAACAAAAAATGCACCTTGGTAATTGTTTATTTAAACACTTTGAAATCTTTGTGTCGAAAAATTAAACTGACTCAGAATTTTCTTCCCTACATAAATAATCAATAATTGCAAAGGAAAGAAATTGAAAAAAAAAAGAATTTTCAAATTAGAAAAGTAATATATACATTGAAGATATTCGCTCCGGCTTGGACTCGAACCCAGGACACTCGCTTGGAAGACCAGCGGTCTAGCCATTAGGCTATCGGAGTTCTGTCGAGCGGAGTCTTACTGCCTGACTGATACTGCCTGACTGACAGACTGACTCACTGACTGACTGATACTGACTGACTGACTCACTGACTGACCGAGACTGACTGACTAACTGCCTGACTGACTGAGACTGGACTGACTGACTGACTGACTGACTAACTGACTGACTGAGACTGACTGACTGACTGCTTGACTCTCTGACTGACTGCTTGACTGACTAACTGACTGGACAGGACTGACCGACTGACTGACTGACAGACTGACTGAATAAGGATGACTGACAGACTGACTGAATAAGGCTGACTGACTGACTAACAGACTGACTTAATAAGGCTGACCGACTGACTGACTGCCTGACTGACTGACTGACTGAATGACTGACTGACTGACTGACCGAGACTGACTGACTGACTGACTGAGACTGGACTGGACTGACTGACTGACTGAGACTGACTGACTGCTTTAGTGACTAACTGACTGCACAGGACTGACCGACTGACCGACTGACTGACTGCCTGACTGACTGACTGACTGAATGACTGACTGACTGAGACTAAATGACTGACTGCTTGACTGACTGGCTGAAGGACTAACTGACTGACTGAGTGACTGACTGACTGGACTGACTGACTGAGACTGAATGACTGAGTGCTTGACTGATTGACTGTCAGACTGACTGACTGACTTCGCAAAAGGGAAAAATAAAAAAAAAAGAATTATAAAATTAGAAAAAAATATTTGCATTTAAGATTTTCTTTCCGGCCGGGACTCGAACCCAGTACCACGCGCTAGGAGCCCAACGGTCTAGCCATTAGGCTATCGGAGCTCTGTCGATGGAAGTCTTAAATATAATAAAAACAAAAAATGCACCTTGGTAATTATTGATTCAAACACTTTGAAATTTACAGGTCGAATAATTAAACTGACTCAGAATTTTTCTCCCTACATAAATAATCAATATTCGCAAAAGAGAAAAATTTAAAAAAAAGAAGAAGAAATTTCAAATTAGAAACTAAAAGTATACATTGAAGATTTTCGTTCAGGCTGGGACTCGAACCCAGGGTCACTCGCTTGGAAGCCTAACACTCTAGCCATTAGTCTATGGGAGCTCTGTCGGTGGGAGTTTTAAATGTAATAAAAACAAAAAATGCACCTTGGTAATTGTTTATTTAAACACTTTGAAATCTTCGTGTCGAAAAATTAAACTGACTCAGAATTTTCTTCCCTACATAAATAATCAATAATTGCAAAGGAAAGAAATTGAAAAAAAAAAGAATTTTCAAATTAGAAAAGAATTATATACATTGAAGATATTCGCTCCGGCTGGAACTCGAACCCAGGCCACTCGCTTGGAAGACCAGCGGTCTAGCCATTAGGCTATCGGAGTTCTGTCGAGCGGAGTCTTACTGCCTGACTGATACTGCCTGACTGACAGACTGACTCACTGACTGACTGATACTGACTGACTGACTCACTGACTGACCGAGACTGACTGACTAACTGCCTGACTGACTGAGACTGGACTGACTGACTGACTGACTGACTGACTAACTGACTGACTGAGACTGACTGACTGACTGCTTGACTCTCTGACTGGCTATTTCACTGACTGACTGAATGACTAAATGACTGACTGACACTGACTGACTGACTGCTTGACTACCTGACTGACTGCTTGACTGACTAACTGACTGGACAGGACTGACCGACTGACTGACTGACAGACTGACTGAATAAGGCTGACCGACTGACTGACTGCCTGACTGACTGACTGACTGAATGACTGACTGACTGACTGACCGAGACTGACTGACTGACTGACTGAGACTGGACTGGACTGACTGACTGACTGACTGACTGAGACTGACTGACTGCTTTAGTGACTAACTGACTGCTTTAGTGACTAACTGACTGCACAGGACTGACCGACTGACTGACTGACTGACTGCCTGACTGACTGACTGACTGAATGACTGACTGACTGAGACTAAATGACTGACTGCTTGACTGACTGGCTGAAGGACTAACTGACTGACTGAGTGACTGACTGACTGGACTGACTGACTGAGACTGAATGACTGAGTGCTTGACTGATTGACTGTCAGACTGACTGACTGACTTCGCAAAAGGGAAAAATAAAAAAAAAAGAATTATAAAATTAGAAAAAAATATTTGCATTTAAGATTTCCTTTCCGGCCGGGACTCGAACCCAGTACCACGCGCTAGGAACGCAACGGTCTAGCCATTAGGCTATCGGAGCTCTGTCGATGGAAGTCTTAAATATAATAAAAACAAAAAATGCACCTTGGTAATTATTGATTCAAACACTTTGAAATTTACAGGTCGAATAATTAAACTGACTCAGAATTTTTCTCCCTACATAAATAATCAATATTCGCAAAAGAGAAAAATTAAAAAAAAAGAAGAAGAAATTTCAAATTAGAAACTAAAAGTATACATTGAAGATTTTCGTTCAGGCTGGGACTCGAACCCAGGGCCACTCGCTTGGAAGCCTAACACTCTAGCCATTAGTCTATGGGAGCTCTGTCGGTGGGAGTTTTAAATATAATAAAAACAAAAAATGCACCTTGGTAATTGTTTATTTAAACACTTTGAAATCTTCGTGTCGAAAAATTAAACTGACTCAGAATTTTCTTCCCTACATAAATAATCAATAATTGCAAAGGAAAGAAATTGAAAAAAAAAGAATTTTCAAATTAGAAAAGAAATATATACATTGAAGATATTCGCTCCGGCTGGGACTCGAACCCAGGCCACTCGCTTGGAAGACCACCGGTCCAGCCATTAGGCTATCGGAGTTCTGTCGAGCGGAGTCTTACTGCCTGACTGATACTGCCTGACTGACAGACTGACTCACTGACTGACTGATACTGACTGACTGACTCACTGACTGACCGAGACTGACTGACTAACTGCCTGACTGACTGAGACTGGACTGACTGACTGACTGACTGACTGACTGACTAACTGACTGACTGAGACTGACTGACTGACTGCTTGACTCTCTGACTGGCTATTTCACTGACTGACTGAATGACTAAATGACTGACTGACACTGACTGACTGACTGCTTGACTACCTGACTGACTGCTTGACTGACTAACTGACTGGACAGGACTGACCGACTGACTGACTGACAGACTGACTGAATAAGGATGACTGACAGACTGACTGAATAAGGCTGACTGACAGACTGACAGACAGACTGACTGAATAAGGCTGACCGACTGACTGACTGCCTGACTGACTGACTGAATGACTGACTGACTGACTGACCGAGACTGACTGACTGACTGACTGAGACTGGACTAGACTGACTGACTGACTGAGACTGACTGACTGCTTTAGTGACTAACTGACTGACTGACTGCCTGACTGACTGACTGACTGAATGACTGACTGACTGAGACTAAATGACTGACTGCTTGACTGACTGGCTGAAGGACTAACTGACTGACTGAGTGACTGACTGACTGGACTGACTGACTGAGACTGAATGACTGAGTGCTTGACTGATTGACTGTCAGACTGACTGACTGACTTCGCAAAAGGGAAAAAAAAAAAAAAAAGAATTATAAAAAAATATTTGCATTTAAGATTTCCTTTCCGGCTGGGATTTGAACCCAGGGCGACTCTCATGGAAGCCCAACGCTCTCGCCAATATACTATCGGATCTCTGTTGATCGGTGTCTTAATTATAATAAAAACAAAAAATGCACCTTAGTAATTATTGATCTAAAATCTTTGAAATCTAAAGGTCGAATGATTAAACTGACTCAGAATTTTCTTCCGTACATAAATAATCCATATTTGCAAAAGAAAGAAATTGAAAAAAAAAGAATCTTCAAATTAGAAGAGAAATATATACATGGAAGATTTTCGTTCCGGCCAGGACTCGAACCCAGTACCACGCGCTTGGAACCCAACGGTCTAGCCATTAGGCTATCGGAGTTCTGTCGAGCGGGGTCTTACTGCCTGACTGATACTGCCTGACTGACAGACTGACTCACTGACTGACTGATACTGACTGACTGACTCACTGACTGACCGAGACTGACTGAATAACTGCCTGACTGACTGAGACTGGACTGACTGACTGACTGACTGACTAACTGACTGACTGAGACTGACTGACTGATTTTTTGACTCTCTGACTGGCTATTTCACTGACTGACTGAATGACTAAATGACTGACTGACACTGACTGACTGACTGCTTGACTGACTAACTGACTGGACAGGACTGACCGACTGACTGACTGACAGACTGACTGAATAAGGATGACTGACAGACTGACTGAATAAGGCTGACTGACAGACTGACAGACAGACTGACTGAATAAGGCTGACCGACTGACTGACTGCCTGACTGACTGACTGAATGACTGACTGACTCACTGACCGAGACTGACTGACTGACTGACTGAGACTGGACTAGACTGACTGACTGACTGACTGACTGAGACTGACTGACTGCTTTAGTGACTAACGGACTGCACAGGACTGACCGACTGACTGACTGACTGACTGCCTGACTGCCTGACTGACTGAATGACTGACTGACTGAGACTAAATGACTGACTGCTTGACTGACTGGCTGAAGGACTAACTGACTGACTGAGTGACTGACTGACTGGACTGACTGACTGAGACTGAATGACTGAGTGCTTGACTGATTGACTGTCAGACTGACTGACTGACTTCGCAAAAGGGAAAAATAAAAAAAAAAGAATTATAAAATTAGAAAAAAATATTTGCATTTAAGATTTCCTTTCCGGCCGGGACTCGAACCCAGTACCACGCGCTAGGAACCCAACGGTCTAGCCATTAGGCTATCGGAGCTCTGTCGATGGAAGTCTTAAATATAATAAAAACAAAAAATGCACGTTGGTAATTATTGATTCAAACACTTTGAAATTTACAGGTCGAATAATTAAACTGACTCAGAATTTTTCTCCCTACATAAATAATCAATATTCGCAAAAGAAAAAGAAGAAGAAATTTCAAATTAGAAACTAAAAGTATACATTGAAGATTTTCGTTCAGGCTGGGACACGAACCCAGGGCCACTCGCTTGGAAGCCTAACACTCTAGCCATTAGTCTATGGGAGCTCTGTCGGTGGGAGTTTTAAATATAATAAAAACAAAAAATGCACCTTGGTAATTGTTTATTTAAACACTTTGAAATCTTCGTGTCGAAAAATTAAACTGACTCAGAATTTTCTTCCCTACATAAATAATCAATAATTGCAAAGGAAAGAAATTGAAAAAAAAATTTTCAAATTAGAAAAGAAATATATACATTGAAGATATTCGCTCCGGCTGGGACTCGAACCCAGGCCATTCGCTTGGAAGACCAGCGGCCTAGCCATTAGGCTATCGGAGTTCTGTCGAGTGGAGTCTTACTGCCTGACTGATACTGCCTGACTGACAGACTGACTCACTGAATGACTGATACTGACTGACTGACTCACTGACTGACCGAGACTGACTGACTAACAGCCTGACTGACTGAGACTGGACTGATTGACTGTCAGACTGACTGACTGACTTCGCAAAAGGGAAAAATAAAAAAAAAAGAATTATAAAATTAGAAAAAAATATTTGCATTTAAGATTTCCTTTCCGGCCGGGACTCAAACCCAGTACCACGCGCTAGGAACCCAACGGTCTAGCCATTAGGCTATCGGAGCTCTGTCGGTGGAAGTCTTAAATATAATAAAAACAAAAAATGCACCTTGGTAATTATTGATTCAAACACTTTGAAATTTACAGGTCGAATAATTAAACTGACTCAGAATTTTTCTCCCTACATAAATAATCAATATTCGCAAAAGAGAAAAATTAAAAAAAAAAGAAAAAGAAATTTCAAATTAGAAACTAAAAGTATACATTGAAGATTTTCGTTCAGGCTGGGACTCGAACCCAGGGCCACTCGCTTGGAAGCCTAACACTCTAGCCATTAGTCTATGGGAGCTCTGTCGGTGGGAGTTTTAAATATAATAAAAACAAAAAATGCACCTTGGTAATTGTTTATTTAAACACTTTGAAATCTTTGTGTCGCAAAATTAAACTGACTCAGAATTTTCTTCCCTACATAAATAATCAATAATTGCAAAGGAAAGAAATTGAAAAAAAAAGAATTTTCAAATTAGAAAAGAAATATATACATTGAAGATATTCGCTCCGGCTGGGACTCGAACCCAGGCCACTCGCTTGGAAGACCAGCGGTCTAGCCATTAGGTTATCGGAGTTCTGTCGAGCGGAGTCTTACTGCCTGACTGATACTGCCTGACTGACAGACTGACTCACTGACTGACTGATACTGACTGACTGACTCACTGACTGACCGAGACTGACTGACTAACTGCCTGACTGACTGAGACTGGACTGACTAACTGACTGACTGAGACTGACTGCTTGACTCTCTGACTGGCTATTTCACTGACTGACTGAATGACTAAATGACTGACTGACACTGACTGACTGACTGCTTGACTACCTGACTGACTGCTTGACTGACTAACTGACTGGACAGGACTGACCGACTGACTGACTGACTGAATAAGGCTGACTGACTGACTGACTGACTGACAGACTGACTGAATAAGGCTGACCGACTGACTGACTGCCTGACTGACTGACTGCCTGACTGACTGACTGACTGACTGACCGAGACTGACGGACTGACTGACTGAGACTGGACTGGACTGACTGACTGACTGACTGACTGAGACTGACTGACTGCTTTAGTGACTAACTGACTGCACAGGACTGACCGACTGACTGACTGACTGACTGACTGACTGACTGAATGACTGACTGACTGAGACTAAATGACTGACTGCTTGACTGACTGGCTGAAGGACTAGCTGACTGACTGAGTGACTGACTGACTGGACTGACTGACTGAGACTGAATGACTGAGTGCTTGACTGATTGACTGTCAGACTGACTGACTGACTTCGCAAAAGGGAAAAATAAAAAAAAAATTATAAAATTAGAAAAAAATATTTGCATTTAAGATTTCCTTTCCGGCTGGGATTTGAACCCAGGGCGACTCTCATGGAAGCCCAACGCTCTCGCCAATATACTATCGGATCTCTGTTGATCGGTGTCTTAATTATAATAAAAACAAAAAATGCACCTTAGTAATTATTGATCTAAAATCTTTGAAATCTAAAGGTCGAATGATTAAACTGACTCAGAATTTTCTTCCGTACATAAATAATCCATATTTGCAAAAGAAAGAAATTGAAAAAAAAAGAATCTTCAAATTAGAAGAGAAATATATACATGGAAGATTTTCGTTCCGGCCAGGACTCGAACCCAGTACCACGCGCTTGGAACCCAACGGTCTAGCCATTAGGCTATCGGAGTTCTGTCGAGCGGGGTCTTACTGCCTGACTGATACTGCCTGACTGACAGACTGACTCACTGACTGACTGATACTGACTGACTGACTCACTGACTGACCGAGACTGACTGACTAACTGCCTGACTGACTGAGACTGGACTGACTGACTGACTGACTGACTAACTGACTGACTGAGACTGACTGACTGATTTTTTGACTCTCTGACTGGCTATTTCACTGACTGACTGAATGACTAAATGACTGACTGACACTGACTGACTGACTGCTTGACTACCTGACTGACTGCTTGACTGACTAACTGACTGGACAGTACTGACCGACTGACTGACTGACAGACTGACTGAATAAGGATGACTGACAGACTGACTGAATAAGGCTGACTGACTGACTGACTGACAGACTGACTGAATAAGGCTGACCGACTGACTGACTGCCTGACTGACTGACTGACTGACTGACTGACTGACCGAGACTGACTGACTGACTGACTGAGACTGGACTGGACTGTCTGACTGACTGACTGACTGAGTCTGACTGACTGCTTTGATGACTAACTGACTGCACAGGACTGACCGACTGACTGACTGACTGACTGCCTGACTGACTGACTGACTGAATGACTGACTGACTGAGACTAAATGACTGACTGCTTGACTGACTGGCTGAAGGACTAACTGACTGACTGAGTGACTGACTGACTGGACTGACTGACTGAGACTGAATGACTGAGTGCTTGACTGATTGACTGTCAGAATGACTGACTGCCTTCGCAAAAGGGAAAAATAAAAAAAAAAGAATTATAAAATTAGAAAAAAATATTTGCATTTAAGATTTCCTTTCCGGCCGGGACTCGAACCCAGTACCACGCGCTAGGAACGCAACGGTCTAGCCATTAGGCTATCGGAGCTCTGTCGATGGAAGTCTTAAATATAATAAAAACAAAAAATGCACCTTGGTAATTATTGATTCAAACACTTTGAAATTTACAGGTCGAATAATTAAACTGACTCAGAATTTTTCTCCCTACATAAATAATCAATATTCGCAAAAGAGAAAAATTAAAAAAAAAAAGAAGAAGAAATTTCAAATTAGAAACTAAAAGTATACATTGAAGATTTTCGTTCAGGCTGGGACTCGAACCCAGGGCCACTCGCTTGGAAGCCTAACACTCTAGCCATTAGTCTATGGGAGCTCTGTCGGTGGGAGTTTTAAATATAATAAAAACAAAAAATGCACCTTGGTAATTGTTTATTTAAACACTTTGAAATCTTCGTGTCGAAAAATTAAACTGACTCAGAATTTTCTTCCCTACATAAATAATCAATAATTGCAAAGGAAAGAAATTGAAAAAAAAAAGAATTTTCAAATTAGAAAAGAAATATATACATTGAAGATATTCGCTCCGGCTGGGACTCGAACCCAGGCCACTCGCTTGGAAGACCACCGGTCCAGCCATTAGGCTATCGGAGTTCTGTCGAGCGGAGTCTTACTGCCTGACTGATACTGCCTGACTGACAGACTGACTCACTGACTGACTGATACTGACTGACTGACTCACTGACTGACCGAGACTGACTGACTAACTGCCTGACTGACTGAGACTGGACTGACTGACTGACTGACTGACTGACTGACTAACTGACTGACTGAGACTGACTGACTGACTGCTTGACTCTCTGACTGGCTATTTCACTGACTGACTGAATGACTAAATGACTGACTGACACTGACTGACTGACTGCTTGACTACCTGACTGACTGCTTGACTGACTAACTGACTGGACAGGACTGACCGACTGACTGACTGACAGACTGACTGAATAAGGATGACTGACAGACTGACTGAATAAGGCTGACTGACAGACTGACAGACAGACTGACTGAATAAGGCTGACCGACTGACTGACTGCCTGACTGACTGACTGAATGACTGACTGACTGACTGACCGAGACTGACTGACTGACTGACTGAGACTGGACTAGACTGACTGAGACTGACTGACTGCTTTAGTGACTAACTGACTGCTTTAGTGACTAACTGACTGCACAGGACTGACCGACTGACTGACTGACTGACTGCCTGACTGACTGACTGACTGAATGACTGACTGACTGAGACTAAATGACTGACTGCTTGACTGACTGGCTGAAGGACTAACTGACTGACTGAGTGACTGACTGACTGGACTGACTGACTGAGACTGAATGACTGAGTGCTTGACTGATTGACTGTCAGACTGACTGACTGACTTCGCAAAAGGGAAAAATAAAAAAAAAAGAATTATAAAATTAGAAAAAAATATTTGCATTTAAGATTTCCTTTCCGGCCGGGACTCGAACCCAGTACCACGCGCTAGGAACGCAACGGTCTAGCCATTAGGCTATCGGAGCTCTGTCGATGGAAGTCTTAAATATAATAAAAACAAAAAATGCACCTTGGTAATTATTGATTCAAACACTTTGAAATTTACAGGTCGAATAATTAAACTGACTCAGAATTTTTCTCCCTACATAAATAATCAATATTCGCAAAAGAGAAAAATTAAAAAAAAAAGAAGAAGAAATTTCAAATTAGAAACTAAAAGTATACATTGAAGATTTTCGTTCAGGCTGGGACTCGAACCCAGGGCCACTCGCTTGGAAGCCTAACACTCTAGCCATTAGTCTATGGGAGCTCTGTCGGTGGGAGTTTTAAATATAATAAAAACAAAAAATGCACCTTGGTAATTGTTTATTTAAACACTTTGAAATCTTCGTGTCGAAAAATTAAACTGACTCAGAATTTTCTTCCCTACATAAATAATCAATAATTGCAAAGGAAAGAAATTGAAAAAAAAAGAATTTTCAAATTAGAAAAGAAATATATACATTGAAGATATTCGCTCCGGCTGGGACTCGAACCCAGGCCACTCGCTTGGAAGACCACCGGTCCAGCCATTAGGCTATCGGAGTTCTGTCGAGCGGAGTCTTACTGCCTGACTGATACTGCCTGACTGACAGACTGACTCACTGACTGACTGATACTGACTGACTGACTCACTGACTGACCGAGACTGACTGACTAACTGCCTGACTGACTGAGACTGGACTGACTGACTGACTGACTGACTGACTGACTAACTGACTGACTGAGACTGACTGACTGACTGCTTGACTCTCTGACTGGCTATTTCACTGACTGACTGAATGACTAAATGACTGACTGACACTGACTGACTGACTGCTTGACTACCTGACTGACTGCTTGACTGACTAACTGACTGGACAGGACTGACCGACTGACTGACTGACAGACTGACTGAATAAGGATGACTGACAGACTGACTGAATAAGGCTGACTGACAGACTGACAGACAGACTGACTGAATAAGGCTGACCGACTGACTGACTGCCTGACTGACTGACTGAATGACTGACTGACTGACTGACCGAGACTGACTGACTGACTGACTGAGACTGGACTAGACTGACTGACTGACTGAGACTGACTGACTGCTTTAGTGACTAACTGACTGACTGACTGCCTGACTGACTGACTGACTGAATGACTGACTGACTGAGACTAAATGACTGACTGCTTGACTGACTGGCTGAAGGACTAACTGACTGACTGAGTGACTGACTGACTGGACTGACTGACTGAGACTGAATGACTGAGTGCTTGACTGATTGACTGTCAGACTGACTGACTGACTTCGCAAAAGGGAAAAATAAAAAAAAAAGAATTATAAAAAAATATTTACATTTAAGATTTCCTTTCCGGCTGGGATTTGAACCCAGGGCGACTCTCATGGAAGCCCAACGCTCTCGCCAATATACTATCGGATCTCTGTTGATCGGTGTCTTAATTATAATAAAAACAAAAAATGCACCTTAGTAATTATTGATCTAAAATCTTTGAAATCTAAAGGTCGAATGATTAAACTGACTCAGAATTTTCTTCCGTACATAAATAATCCATATTTGCAAAAGAAAGAAATTGAAAAAAAAAGAATCTTCAAATTAGAAGAGAAATATATACATGGAAGATTTTCGTTCCGGCCAGGACTCGAACCCAGTACCACGCGCTTGGAACCCAACGGTCTAGCCATTAGGCTATCGGAGTTCTGTCGAGCGGGGTCTTACTGCCTGACTGATACTGCCTGACTGACAGACTGACTCACTGACTGACTGATACTGACTGACTGACTCACTGACTGACCGAGACTGACTGAATAACTGCCTGACTGACTGAGACTGGACTGACTGACTGACTGACTGACTAACTGACTGACTGAGACTGACTGACTGATTTTTTGACTCTCTGACTGGCTATTTCACTGACTGACTGAATGACTAAATGACTGACTGACACTGACTGACTGACTGCTTGACTGACTAACTGACTGGACAGGACTGACCGACTGACTGACTGACAGACTGACTGAATAAGGATGACTGACAGACTGACTGAATAAGGCTGACTGACAGACTGACAGACAGACTGACTGAATAAGGCTGACCGACTGACTGACTGCCTGACTGACTGACTGAATGACTGACTGACTCACTGACCGAGACTGACTGACTGACTGACTGAGACTGGACTAGACTGACTGACTGACTGACTGACTGAGACTGACTGACTGCTTTAGTGACTAACGGACTGCACAGGACTGACCGACTGACTGACTGACTGACTGCCTGACTGCCTGACTGACTGAATGACTGACTGACTGAGACTAAATGACTGACTGCTTGACTGACTGGCTGAAGGACTAACTGACTGACTGAGTGACTGACTGACTGGACTGACTGACTGAGACTGAATGACTGAGTGCTTGACTGATTGACTGTCAGACTGACTGACTGACTTCGCAAAAGGGAAAAATAAAAAAAAAAGAATTATAAAATTAGAAAAAAATATTTGCATTTAAGATTTCCTTTCCGGCCGGGACTCGAACCCAGTACCACGCGCTAGGAACCCAACGGTCTAGCCATTAGGCTATCGGAGCTCTGTCGATGGAAGTCTTAAATATAATAAAAACAAAAAATGCACGTTGGTAATTATTGATTCAAACACTTTGAAATTTACAGGTCGAATAATTAAACTGACTCAGAATTTTTCTCCCTACATAAATAATCAATATTCGCAAAAGAGAAAAATTAAAAAAAAAGAAGAAGAAATTTCAAATTAGAAACTAAAAGTATACATTGAAGATTTTCGTTCAGGCTGGGACACGAACCCAGGGCCACTCGCTTGGAAGCCTAACACTCTAGCCATTAGTCTATGGGAGCTCTGTCGGTGGGAGTTTTAAATATAATAAAAACAAAAAATGCACCTTGGTAATTGTTTATTTAAACACTTTGAAATCTTCGTGTCGAAAAATTAAACTGACTCAGAATTTTCTTCCCTACATAAATAATCAATAATTGCAAAGGAAAGAAATTGAAAAAAAAATTTTCAAATTAGAAAAGAAATATATACATTGAAGATATTCGCTCCGGCTGGGACTCGAACCCAGGCCATTCGCTTGGAAGACCAGCGGCCTAGCCATTAGGCTATCGGAGTTCTGTCGAGTGGAGTCTTACTGCCTGACTGATACTGCCTGACTGACAGACTGACTCACTGAATGACTGATACTGACTGACTGACTCACTGACTGACCGAGACTGACTGACTAACAGCCTGACTGACTGAGACTGGACTGATTGACTGTCAGACTGACTGACTGACTTCGCAAAAGGGAAAAATAAAAAAAAAAGAATTATAAAATTAGAAAAAAATATTTGCATTTAAGATTTCCTTTCCGGCCGGGACTCAAACCCAGTACCACGCGCTAGGAACCCAACGGTCTAGCCATTAGGCTATCGGAGCTCTGTCGGTGGAAGTCTTAAATATAATAAAAACAAAAAATGCACCTTGGTAATTATTGATTCAAACACTTTGAAATTTACAGGTCGAATAATTAAACTGACTCAGAATTTTTCTCCCTACATAAATAATCAATATTCGCAAAAGAGAAAAATTAAAAAAAAAAGAAAAAGAAATTTCAAATTAGAAACTAAAAGTATACATTGAAGATTTTCGTTCAGGCTGGGACTCGAACCCAGGGCCACTCGCTTGGAAGCCTAACACTCTAGCCATTAGTCTATGGGAGCTCTGTCGGTGGGAGTTTTAAATATAATAAAAACAAAAAATGCACCTTGGTAATTGTTTATTTAAACACTTTGAAATCTTTGTGTCGCAAAATTAAACTGACTCAGAATTTTCTTCCCTACATAAATAATCAATAATTGCAAAGGAAAGAAATTGAAAAAAAAAGAATTTTCAAATTAGAAAAGAAATATATACATTGAAGATATTCGCTCCGGCTGGGACTCGAACCCAGGCCACTCGCTTGGAAGACCAGCGGTCTAGCCATTAGGTTATCGGAGTTCTGTCGAGCGGAGTCTTACTGCCTGACTGATACTGCCTGACTGACAGACTGACTCACTGACTGACTGATACTGACTGACTGACTCACTGACTGACCGAGACTGACTGACTAACTGCCTGACTGACTGAGACTGGACTGACTAACTGACTGACTGAGACTGACTGCTTGACTCTCTGACTGGCTATTTCACTGACTGACTGAATGACTAAATGACTGACTGACACTGACTGACTGACTGCTTGACTACCTGACTGACTGCTTGACTGACTAACTGACTGGACAGGACTGACCGACTGACTGACTGACTGAATAAGGCTGACTGACTGACTGACTGACTGACAGACTGACTGAATAAGGCTGACCGACTGACTGACTGCCTGACTGACTGACTGACTGAATGACTGACTGACTGACTGACCGAGACTGACTGACTGACTGACTGAGACTGGACTGGACTGACTGACTGACTGACTGACTGAGACTGACTGACTGCTTTAGTGACTAACTGACTGCACAGGACTGACCGACTGACTGACTGACTGACTGACTGACTGACTGAATGACTGACTGACTGAGACTAAATGACTGACTGCTTGACTGACTGGCTGAAGGACTAGCTGACTGACTGAGTGACTGACTGACTGGACTGACTGACTGAGACTGAATGACTGAGTGCTTGACTGATTGACTGTCAGACTGACTGACTGACTTCGCAAAAGGGAAAAATAAAAAAAAAATTATAAAATTAGAAAAAAATATTTGCATTTAAGATTTCCTTTCCGGCTGGGATTTGAACCCAGGGCGACTCTCATGGAAGCCCAACGCTCTCGCCAATATACTATCGGATCTCTGTTGATCGGTGTCTTAATTATAATAAAAACAAAAAATGCACCTTAGTAATTATTGATCTAAAATCTTTGAAATCTAAAGGTCGAATGATTAAACTGACTCAGAATTTTCTTCCGTACATAAATAATCCATATTTGCAAAAGAAAGAAATTGAAAAAAAAAGAATCTTCAAATTAGAAGAGAAATATATACATGGAAGATTTTCGTTCCGGCCAGGACTCGAACCCAGTACCACGCGCTTGGAACCCAACGGTCTAGCCATTAGGCTATCGGAGTTCTGTCGAGCGGGGTCTTACTGCCTGACTGATACTGCCTGACTGACAGACTGACTCACTGACTGACTGATACTGACTGACTGACTCACTGACTGACCGAGACTGACTGACTAACTGCCTGACTGACTGAGACTGGACTGACTGACTGACTGACTGACTAACTGACTGACTGAGACTGACTGACTGATTTTTTGACTCTCTGACTGGCTATTTCACTGACTGACTGAATGACTAAATGACTGACTGACACTGACTGACTGACTGCTTGACTACCTGACTGACTGCTTGACTGACTAACTGACTGGACAGGACTGACCGACTGACTGACTGACAGACTGACTGAATAAGGATGACTGACAGACTGACTGAATAAGGCTGACTGACTGACTGACTGACAGACTGACTGAATAAGGCTGACCGACTGACTGACTGCCTGACTGACTGACTGACTGACTGACTGACTGACCGAGACTGACTGACTGACTGACTGAGACTGGACTGGACTGTCTGACTGACTGACTGACTGAGTCTGACTGACTGCTTTGATGACTAACTGACTGCACAGGACTGACCGACTGACTGACTGACTGACTGCCTGACTGACTGACTGACTGAATGACTGACTGACTGAGACTAAATGACTGACTGCTTGACTGACTGGCTGAAGGACTAACTGACTGACTGAGTGACTGACTGACTGGACTGACTGACTGAGACTGAATGACTGAGTGCTTGACTGATTGACTGTCAGAATGACTGACTGCCTTCGCAAAAGGGAAAAATAAAAAAAAAAGAATTATAAAATTAGAAAAAAATATTTGCATTTAAGATTTCCTTTCCGGCCGGGACTCGAACCCAGTACCACGCGCTAGGAACGCAACGGTCTAGCCATTAGGCTATCGGAGCTCTGTCGATGGAAGTCTTAAATATAATAAAAACAAAAAATGCACCTTGGTAATTATTGATTCAAACACTTTGAAATTTACAGGTCGAATAATTAAACTGACTCAGAATTTTTCTCCCTACATAAATAATCAATATTCGCAAAAGAGAAAAATTAAAAAAAAAAAGAAGAAGAAATTTCAAATTAGAAACTAAAAGTATACATTGAAGATTTTCGTTCAGGCTGGGACTCGAACCCAGGGCCACTCGCTTGGAAGCCTAACACTCTAGCCATTAGTCTATGGGAGCTCTGTCGGTGGGAGTTTTAAATATAATAAAAACAAAAAATGCACCTTGGTAATTGTTTATTTAAACACTTTGAAATCTTCGTGTCGAAAAATTAAACTGACTCAGAATTTTCTTCCCTACATAAATAATCAATAATTGCAAAGGAAAGAAATTGAAAAAAAAAAGAATTTTCAAATTAGAAAAGAAATATATACATTGAAGATATTCGCTCCGGCTGGGACTCGAACCCAGGCCACTCGCTTGGAAGACCACCGGTCCAGCCATTAGGCTATCGGAGTTCTGTCGAGCGGAGTCTTACTGCCTGACTGATACTGCCTGACTGACAGACTGACTCACTGACTGACTGATACTGACTGACTGACTCACTGACTGACCGAGACTGACTGACTAACTGCCTGACTGACTGAGACTGGACTGACTGACTGACTGACTGACTGACTGACTAACTGACTGACTGAGACTGACTGACTGACTGCTTGACTCTCTGACTGGCTATTTCACTGACTGACTGAATGACTAAATGACTGACTGACACTGACTGACTGACTGCTTGACTACCTGACTGACTGCTTGACTGACTAACTGACTGGACAGGACTGACCGACTGACTGACTGACAGACTGACTGAATAAGGATGACTGACAGACTGACTGAATAAGGCTGACTGACAGACTGACAGACAGACTGACTGAATAAGGCTGACCGACTGACTGACTGCCTGACTGACTGACTGAATGACTGACTGACTGACTGACCGAGACTGACTGACTGACTGACTGAGACTGGACTAGACTGACTGACTGACTGACTGACTGAGACTGACTGACTGCTTTAGTGACTAACTGACTGCACAGGACTGACCGACTGACTGACTGACTGACTGCCTGACTGACTGACTGACTGAATGACTGACTGACTGAGACTAAATGACTGACTGCTTGACTGACTGGCTGAAGGACTAACTGACTGACTGAGTGACTGACTGACTGGACTGACTGACTGAGACTGAATGACTGAGTGCTTGACTGATTGACTGTCAGACTGACTGACTGACTTCGCAAAAGGGAAAAATAAAAAAAAAAGAATTATAAAATTAGAAAAAAATATTTGCATTCAAGATTTCCTTTCCGGCTGGGATTTGAACCCAGGGCGACTCTCATGGAAGCCCAACGCTCTCGCCAATATACTATCGGATCTCTGTTGATCGGTGTCTTAATTATAATAAAAACAAAAAATGCACCTTAGTAATTATTGATCTAAAATCTTTGAAATCTAAAGGTCGAATGATTAAACTGACTCAGAATTTTCTTCCGTACATAAATAATCCATATTTGCAAAAGAAAGAAATTGAAAAAAAAAGAATCTTCAAATTAGAAGAGAAATATATACATGGAAGATTTTCGTTCCGGCCAGGACTCGAACCCAGTACCACGCGCTTGGAACCCAACGGTCTAGCCATTAGGCTATCGGAGTTCTGTCGAGCGGGGTCTTACTGCCTGACTGATACTGCCTGACTGACAGACTGACTCACTGACTGACTGATACTGACTGACTGACTCACTGACTGACCGAGACTGACTGACTAACTGCCTGACTGACTGAGACTGGACTGACTGACTGACTGACTGACTAACTGACTGACTGAGACTGACTGACTGATTTTTTGACTCTCTGACTGGCTATTTCACTGACTGACTGAATGACTAAATGACTGACTGACACTGACTGACTGACTGCTTGACTACCTGACTGACTGCTTGACTGACTAACTGACTGGACAGGACTGACCGACTGACTGACTGACAGACTGACTGAATAAGGATGACTGACAGACTGACTGAATAAGGCTGACTGACTGACTGACTGACAGACTGAATGAATAAGGCTGACCGACTGACTGACTGCCTGACTGACTGACTGACTGACTGACCGAGACTGACTGACTGACTGACTGAGACTGGACTGGACTGTCTGACTGACTGACTGACTGAGACTGACTGACTGCTTTGATGACTAACTGACTGCACAGGACTGACCGACTGACTGACTGACTGACTGCCTGACTGACTGACTGACTGAATGACTGACTGACTGAGACTAAATGACTGACTGCTTGACTGACTGGCTGAAGGACTAACTGACTGACTGGACTGACTGACTGAGACTGAATGACTGAGTGCTTGACTGATTGACTGTCAGACTGACTGACTGACTTCGCAGAAGGGAAAAATTAAAAAAAAAGAATTATAAAATTAGAAAAAAATATTTGCATTTAAGATTTCCTTTCGGCCGGGACTCGAACCCAGTACCACGCGCTAGAAACCCAACGGTCTAGCCATTAGGTTATCGGTGCTCTGTCGATGGAAGTCTTAAATATAATAAAAACAAAAAATGCACCTTGGTAATTATTGATTCAAACACTTTGAAATTTACAGGTCGAATAATTAAACTGACTCAGAATTTTTCTCCCTACATAAATAATCAATATTCGCAAAAGAGAAAAATTAAAAAAAAAA